>NW_021604792.1:5486677-5499271 GCF_004785775.1 Grammomys surdaster
TCTCTCTCTCTCTCTCTCTCTCTCTCTCTCTCTCTCTCTCTCTCTCTCTCTTCTTTGAACAAAAGTCTGCCAGATACTTTGCTTAAACAAACATAGCACAATAGAAGGTTATCAGAACGTACTTAATTATTACATAAGCTTGAATAGTGGGACATATTCATGCTTATTATTGCCTATGTAGAGAAAAAGTGTGTGTGTGTGTGTGTGTGTGTGTGTGTGTGTGTGTTGTAGACTGTTAGTGAAAACACTGACTCCACAGGCTACACAGGACCGTCATCTGCATCAGTCTGGTGACACATTGCACATGTCTTCACACATAGACCTGGTTCTTTATTTGATGGCCATAGGGTCACATAGTCAACAACCTCTTTTGTTGCATAGCCAACGAGGAAAGAAAACAAGCACCCTGAACTAACATCACTGACACCAAATTTATAGGGATTGTTTTAAGTCAGAGCCAACCTAGTCAATTTTTCTATGTTTCTGTGAACAGTATCCACCCATATCCTAATTTAAACAACATAGTGAGCACATTCAGGAATCTGTCCAGAGCTGCATGGTAGCTATGTGACTCCCTGGATCGAGTCCCTGCTAGTTCCCTTCTGGGTGTGGCCTACATCAGTCAGCCCAAGATGGCTGCCAAAACTCCAGACTCAAGCAATAAAATGAATACAAGAAAGCAGAAGGCAGGTTCTTCTCTTTTTAGGGGATTCCTAAAATTGTCACACTTTTAATTTGCACTTTATTGGCCAGAAATCATTCTGTACTCACAAATGGCTACAATGACAACTGAATAGTTCTGCTTCTGACCTGGACAGCAATATGCCCTAGTTAAAAAAAAAAATTAAAATTCTGAGAACCTGAGAACACTAAGAACATATTTTTGGTAGGCAATGAGTAGTCTCTGACATACTTGCTCATGAGACTTCCCCAGAATACAACGGCTTAGGAATAACACAAACAGCGATAGGGATCAGGTAGGCCAGCTGACAGCATTAATAAAGGACCATTGAAATGGGACAGCATTAGGGAAACCCAGCAAAAGACCTTGAGGAGCACTACAGGAAGACTACTGGGGGAAAGCACAAACACTGCCCAGAAGTATAAATAATCTCCATGTGGCAAAACAGCATAGTCATTGTGAAGTCATCAATGGAAACTTAAATTATATTGATTATCCTTGGTTTCAGGAACCCAAGAACTCTATCTTACCTTAATAAAAATTCCATTAAAAGACTTCCTATAATCAGGAACAAAAAGGAGGCTAGGGACTTAAAAACAGTAAGCTTCAGCAATTTAGTAAAATTATTTTTTTTAAAGAGTTATTGAATGACTACTATGTGCCAAGAGTTTTGTGTAGCATCATTTAATCTGGAGAGTCGAGCCCAGAGCACTATTGTCTCCGTGGTTTTCAGGTTAGAAAAATGGAGCTCAAGCAGAGAGGGCCACATTTATGTTTGACTTGCAGCTGAGGTTCCTGTTTCTAACCCACTCTGTACAAGTCTCAGAGCCAGTGGCCCCTGGTTGTTGACCCACCTTGGACTACTTCCTTTCCCACGAGTCAAATGTGAAGGACTTTGATTCAGATGAGCATAGCATTTACTTACAGGACAGAGTGGCTCAGAATCAAGGATATCTTCCTTAGGCTGGGCAGATGGTTTGGTGTATAAAGTACTTTGGTGTATAAGTAGTTCAGAGTTCAAATCCGAGAACCCACACAAATCTGGGGGTGGCAGTATGGGTCTGTCATTCCAGCACTCCTTTGTTGGGATGGAAAGTGAGTACAGGGGAACCCCTGGAAAGTCCCAAGCCAGCTATCCTAACATCTACAGCACGGAACAAGAGACTATGCCTCATACAAGGTGGTGAGAACTGACAACCAAGGATATTCTCTAATTTCTGCACATATGTGCCCACACTTAGTAAATGAACACACACACACACACACACATGCACATACATACACTCACACAAATGAACACACACACTCACAAATGAACACACTCACACACTTACATACACACACATGTGCACACATACAAATGAATATATATACATACATACATACATACATACATACATACATACACAAATAAAGACACACTGCAGACATATATGAGCACTAGTCTCTGTTCAACCATGACAGACCCAGAGTGAGCCTAGGAGTGACATCTAGTACATGTGTATTAAAGATGTCTACATTGATCCCAGGGGATGCCGCCTTGTCATCTGGCTGACTTGGCTATGGTGCTTTGAGCACCCTTCCTTTCACACAAGGAAGGATGATCTATCTCTCTTACTCTGGCTATATATGTTCCCAAGTTTTTTATCTCATACACGGAAAACTGCACACAATCACTCCATACCTGAGAATCTTGTGATGAAAGAGTGTTGCCTGTGCCCTGACTTGACCCTACCTGCCCTTGGGGGTTGGAGATGAGGTGGTGCAGAGTCAATGACACAGACTCCCAGAGCAAGTGAGAAATGCATCTGAACACTGCTACAAGCTCCTTTAGTACCTCCCACCCACGCTCTATTGGTCCCAAGAAAGCATCTCTTCTAAACAACAGTTCCCAATTGGCTGGTATTGTCTACATCAACAATTCTTGGTCTCTCAGACAGTCTTCAATTAGGTCCTCCTATAAGAGATGCCTTTATGGCTACAAGGCCCCCAGCATTTACACAGAGGCAGCAGTTCCTCTTACAAAAGAGGAGGCAAACATTCTGTTCCAGAGCCTGTTGGGACTCAGAAAGGTCAGAGGAATGTTGAAAATATTGTCATGGACATGTGTAAAGACAAAGCAAGACCTTGACCTCTGTCTTGATTTACAGATGTCCTCCAGGGCCACCGCTCATTTTTGACAGGTTAGATAAGTTTGGACTTGTTTGAGGCATAGATACTGCCGGAGACCAGACCAGAAGAAAGCAGAGGTGGGGGAGGTGCTGCTGGGGAAGAAACAGGGCTGAACTAGGGACCAGTTTTCTGCATTTCACGAAATGATGTTTATACTTGATTTACTTGATAACATACGTAGTAGGTGTTTGTGCTCCCTTTTCTATACTGAGACTCGGTCAAGATTCTAGAAGATGCAAATGCTACCCAGCATGCACTTTGATTGGCCTCAGGAGGAGTGGGGCAACTGCAAAAAGATCCCTTTAATTTGCAGTCTTAGACTTACTCTTCTGGCAACACAAAGTGACTCACCCAAGAGTCTGGCAAAGCATTTAATGCTGGCAGGAACAAAGATCAGCATTAAAGAGGATGCTGGCTAGAGCTCTCGGGAATTTTCTGGTGCTTCTTTAGAACCTAAAGGATCTTTTGTGATTGAGACCAGGGCAGTGAAGTTAAAGAGAAAACACATTCTTCCATACCAAGTTCCAGTTTAATTTGTTGACCTCCTGGTCACAGATTATTCACCCCTGAAAGCTCAAATGTGCATGGGAGAATATTCTTCTGAGATGCACCCCAATCCCTCCCCCCCCACGCACATAAACGCACACTTGGTGTGCTCACTCACCCACAAGTTTAAAAATAGGAGCCATGGTGTTGCCATGACTCCCGGTGCTACTCAGTGCGTCTTCCCTCAGATGTGATTTCCCTTCAGAGCAGGTTTAGGTGAGAATGTGGCTCAGAGCGGCCTCTAGTGGCACACTCCTTAGGGAAGTGCTTCCTTCCCCAGTTCAGCCTGGTCCCTAAACTAACCCACAAGGGGCGAGTAGAATACCAGGATGTTTTGAGCCATTCTTCAGGGGATCAGCTTTTAGCAGATCTGTCTTCATAGTCACAGTAACAGGCCGATGCCTACTGTATGCTGCAGAGTGGGAAGGGCAGCTGGCGGGAGATTTGCAGCCCACAACTATTTGTAGAATAGTGTAGGGTAACAGTAGGTGCTGGTGGTTGAGGAAGTGGTGGCATTACCGTACACTAAGTAAGGGAGATTTGCTGTGATCAGCAGCAGCTAGCACTCTTTTTTTCAGATAGAGGAGTCTTTCAAAATGTTATCACCTGGTAATGAGTCAACAGCCTTGGGGAAGTGTTGACAAGCTGCCTTCCTTGCCTGCTGTCTTTGCTGTTTTCCTCTCCCTGTGTTTTGAATCCTCAGCTTCTTGTTGCCAATTACATGGAAGAATTTAGGAAGACTGCTGAGACTGTACAGAACCGGGCCCTGACCTAGCACAAATTCTAACTCAGAAGGACCGGAAAGGGATATAGGCTTGGAATGATATGTATCAGAGCACGGAGGCTGATTCCAGCAGCCAGGGGCTTAGAACCACCCTGTTGTCATTTGTGTGTTCTAGACAAACAGAACAGGGTAGAATGACATTTTACATGGATTTTGAAACCTGGTGTTCATGAAAGGATTCTTTCCTTTGCTTACCTCCTGAAGATCAGGCTAAAAACTGTAATTGTTACTGGTGTTGGGAACCTCAAATTCTGGAAAGGGTACAAGCTGTGAGCATTTATCTCATGAGAGGTACTCCTGATTCTCTCGTGCATCCCGTTCCTTTAGCTGGCATTTGTGGGGCTATTTCATGCAGAAAGATGAGTTTCTATCAGCATGTTTGGCGGCGCAAGCATCTGAAGGAATTGGCTTTAAACGTCTTCAGTTCAACCCATATACAGACAAAAGACACAGAACTTTAAAGCTTCCAGTATGATGTGTGTCCCAGCCCTGAGGAGATATTGACGGACACATTGCTAAATTTTGGAGCACATAGGGGGCTTTAAAATGAAAGTCTCTGGTGCTGGAAAATGATGTTCTTTGTATGACTACACTGTTATTTATATTTAATGGAATTACAGACTGAAGTGCAGGCCAGGGAAAATAGGATTTAGAGTGAGGGGCAATGGGTGAGGACCACGACGGGGAGAGTGAGATGTCCGCCTTCTACCTCTCCCTCTCTCCGCTGCCGTCTCCTTCGGAGCAGTTAGTTTCATTGGCCCTGATCCCACAGTGGCAGGGGCTGGTAGGTACTTTTATAATGTGTGGCATTTAAATTTTTTGTGGTTCTGACTGGGCTCAGTCTTGGCACGGTTCTGTGAGCCATCGAGGCCAAAGCACAGCTCTGTAATTGTATTAAGAAACACAATTAAGGAATATTGCATTTGCAGAACAGATGAATGCCAACTGTCTGATTAAAGACTTGGGGGAGATGTTACGTTTCGCCAAAGAAATAAGAAGACAAAAGGGGAAAGTGCTGCTCTGTTCTTGTTAGTTCTCTGTGATTTGTACGGGAGAACCATGGCAGAGCCTCCAGGCACACTTACCACAGAGGCATCATTAGGTGATCGTTGCCATTGGTTTGAACCAGACTTCTGAGTACCCAGTCATCTCCCCAACAGGCAGAAGTTTTGCATCTGATCCTTACGTTTATCAGATTGTGGCTTAATGAGTAGAAGGGGTGGGAATCTGGGGTTCTTGTTCTCCTTCAAATCCAAATTCCGACAGTGGTTATAGAAGTTTTCCTACATCCCTTCACCAATAACGTAACACAAGGAAAGAGCTAATCACCACTCGTAAATAGCATTTATTAATTGCTTTACAGTGCTTGCTCTCCTTTTGGAACCAGCCAGGCATCTCTTGTGTAGCATATTCTAATATTCAGCTGGCTTCTTGAGGTTTGATAGAAAAATATCTTACACAGGCAGACAGTCGAATTCTTATTTTACACACGACTTAATGCCAGGCTCTGCAAGCAGAATTATGTATTTAGCAATTTTACTTAGAAGCATTTCTGGATTTTATATCCACAGACACACAGTTCTTCGTTGGAAGTTAAAGATGGTTGAAAGACAGATAGCAACCACATTACACTCTCAGACCAGTATAGACTGGTGGATTTTAGTGGCTTAGAGCCCAGGACAATTCTTTACTGCCCCTAGCTCTTTACAACTTCCTTCCCTACTGATGTTCTTGTTCTCCTGCTTGATGTGATCTGAGCCTCATGCTATGCTGGTCATTTGGTACTGGCGTTGTATGCATCATGTGGGAAGTAGCAAAGACATGATGATAGTTAACTTGCCCAGGGCATCTCCCAGTTGCCCCCACAAATTTATATTTGTACCTTTAGTCAAAGGGAGTAACTCAGAAATGTCAATGGAAACCTGGACCAGTGTATTTGAGTATCAATAAAGAGTGCTCACACAAAATCTCTTTTTTATCTATGCCATGGATCATGGTAGTTATGTGTCTCAGTGCTGGGAGGACTAGGGAATGTTCTTTTTTTTTTTTCCTACTGCAAAGGTAAAATTCAAAAGTGGAAAATAACAGGAAGCACAGCATTAAGTCAGCCTCCCAGATCTTCTGGGTCTTGTGTAAAGGTCATACATACTAAGTCTGTTGGTCTGTCAGTCCCGGAAGTGACACACGCTTCAGACCAAAGTTATTTATTTCCAGAAATTAAAAAAAAAAAGACAGATCCTTGTGTCTTCCATTCCTTCTGAGGCCTGAGAAGGGAGCCTACTTAGTCGGCTGAAGCAGCTGCCCAAATCAGTCATTCTGGTTATTAGTAAGCAACTGGGAATAAGTGTATAAAAAGAAAAGAACTTGACAAGAGACATAAAGGAACAGGATTTCACTGATGGGAAAGACATATAGACATGAACAAGGTCAACGCATGATCCTCAATGCCCATGTACAGAGCCTCTGCTGGCAGGGTCCCAGAATATGCCTTTAGTCCAGATTGCAAGAGCCACAGACAGTGCTGTATGGGGACCAGCCTCACGGCAGGAGAATGGCGAGTTTTAACCTGGCAGCAGCATGCCAGAGGAGAGAGAAAACCTTGCTCCTGGAAGTTTGGTGAAAATCTTCTGAAAGGTTCATGTGCTCTAAATTTCCTCAAATATATATATTTTTTTCATTCTCTCACAAAGGATACCAAATCCAAAAGCATGGTGTAACCCCCAATGGTCCCCTTCCAGGAAGCTGCTGATGGAAACCCATCAACTTGGGAGCCTTGCTTTTGTAGACAGAGGCTGGGACAGGACTACAGTCGTCTTCTCAACCAAATCTGGAGAAGGACAATGTTGTAGCCTTTGCCTTATTGACTAGAATAACAACTGAACATGCTGCACATAATAGAGATTTGGATATCTAGAGAGGAAAACTTATTTCCCCCAAAATCTCTGGTTACTCCCTTCCATGAACAAGGTGAGGTCCAGAGTCTTAAGCTAGTCTCTGGGACATCTGGGTCCACCCTTGTTGATTGGACCGATTTTATCTAACTGTCACATCCTTCCACATAGCCTGCTTTCTGTAACATACATCACATGAGATCGAGCAACATCACATGGCACAGATGCCATGGCTGGCCACCCTCTGAGCAAATAGTCTTCCTGCTCCCCACACTTGCAACAGCCGCTGACATTTATGTCCCTTTCTTTTTATCCCTGGGGAAGGCCAGGAATGGCCTCTAAGATGTGACACATGTTTCTTCTTCTATGAAGCCTTCTCTGACAATGAGCAGATGCTATTGCTTCCATTCGCATCCCCACACTCCTTTGTCCATCCCTCTGTTTTAGCAGTCTGACTCATGGGAATACTGATGGGTTGGAACATTTCATCCATGTTTTGTAGTCACCTTAGGTAGGACTCAGCACGTAGTAAGCACCACCTTTCTTTTAATCATTAACTTTCATTCTTAGACAATTTCATACATGTAGATAATGAATTGAGTTCTTCCAACTGCTTTCTCTTTTAAATCTCCCTCTTGCCTCTTTCATTCCCATTTCTTGCTATGAAGCCCTCACCCACATTTTTGTCTTTTTTGTTTTCTTTTATGACCCACTGATTTTAACTAGGGCTGTGTGTGTGACTACAGGTTTAAAGCTGTATAGTGGAAGTCTGGTGGTATCACTGATGGGTATTTAACCAAAGACAATAACTACCTCACCCCCAGACCCTGCCAGTAGCCAATTGTTCAGCAGGGAAGGGGTAGAACCATGTATAGATGAAGCAGTACAGAACTGAAAGGCAGGATTTGTGCCTGTGGAGTGGAAACCTTATCACACTCTGTGAAGACTAAATGTTCTCTCTTTCATGTGTGAAGGTGATTTTGCAGATTCACTGATAGGAAAATCTGGCTTTGAATTTCAGCATTTGTTTTATGTGAGAGTGTTCACACGGTCTTATACCTAATCATTACTGTCATCTACTTGGAAGTAATTCCTCTCTGCCCTTCATTCCTTTTATATATACAGCTGATCAGACTCCCCTCATTCCTGTGCAGTGGCCCTCAGTGAAGTCGTTTTCCCCTCTTTACTTCCATCCTTACTAAACTCATTAACCTGCACCTAGATTCTGTAGCAAGCTTCTCCATGTTCTCTCTTACACATCACTGAATCATCTTACCCACTCTCCACTTTAAATGGTTCACATCTCACTTGGATCATTTTATGCAAGTAATAAGGACTTAGGGTGTCTTCACTTAGAAAACCAAACCTTGGCTTGTTAACCACCCTCCCTTCATCCCATCACCTTCGGATCTCAGAAAGGACTCTGAGAAGGCACCACCATTTTCATATGCCACCAGAACAAGGTGCTGTGCTGGAAAGTAGCTCCTCAGAAGGCAGGAGAGCATAGCACTTCCCCAGCTGTGTGGTAGCTCAGTGCAGATGCTTCCTGGCAAGGAAGTCATTCAGTTTTCTGATTTCTTCCTAGTATCATACATAGGAAAGGTGTTCGCTTGGAAAAAAGTGGGTCTGGGAGATTAGGGCCTTCTCTTCCTTCTAATTCTGAAATTCTTTGATTCTCTGAGAGTAGGAAGGATTGGGACCTTTCCTTGAACTGTGCTCAGAGAAGAGGCCTGAATAGGAAGCTCAGTCTGATTCATACCACAGGATGATACAGCAGCTAGAGAAGGAAGATTAAGAGTCTCAGAGTAAGCTTGTGTCTTGTGTCTATTCTCTATGGCTCTGGTTGCACTCTTTTCTAGTTTGGCTTTAGTTCTTCTCTCAGCTAAGCTTTTGATTCACTTGATAAAGGAAAATAAATAGGTCTGATTTGATTTTCTTTGATCGAATGGTTCATTTTATGCTCTTCCTGTCTCAGCAAACACTAACGGGCAATGATTCAGTGTACTTGCCAGGTACTGGCCTGAGCTGCAATGTCCGCTTCTTGGGCCTCTCTGGTGGGGATGCTTTTTGAGGAACACCATTTGTAGTTCAGCAGGGTGGCAGTCATGAAACAAACTCTGTGGCCTGGGTTCTGCATACTCTGACACAGTTCCAACCATAGAATCATTCACCATTCAGATGATTAAATTTTCATGGAAGACCTCGTGAAGCTCTGCTATCTTTCTTTGCCTCCAGGAATAGCCATGCTCTCCTTCCTTTGCCTGAGTTAAGAGTACCAGTGCCATCTTCAATTCCTCCTTCTACTCTAGTCCCCTCTCTCAGTTTCTGAATTTTACTATGTCTCTACATGACTACATCTCATATCCCTGCACTTCTTCTCATCTTACCCATGACCTGATTAACCTTTACATACATGGCTCTCTCTATGCCTTGGTTCCATGTCAGCAAGATGCTTGGAGCAAGCCTTCATTCTATGTTTATTGAATGAGTGAGTTAATTTAAACTAATTGTGAAATTAAGTTTGGTATTATCTATGGACTTGATTTCCTCTGGTTTTTGAGGGTGCTGTATTATTGAAGACTTGATGTCAGGTTCTATTCTTAGATTCTTTATATTTTAAACAAATGGTGAAGTGTCTACTCTAGTCCAGAGCTGTCCTCAGTATAAAGGATGTGGCACAATAGGGAAGACACAATCAAATTTACTTCACAAGTCAAGTCCAGTTCAGGAAGCAAAGCCCGCCTACACAAACATGTTAAGTAAAAGTGCAAGAGACAGATTATGGTGAAGTGCTTCAAATAGGTGACATGACCCCTGTGCTATAGAGGAGGGGACTGTCTGTATTGCTGAAGTTAAAGCCCTGGAACAGCTTGGAGAACGTGTAGGCAGTGGTCCTCATCCTAGACTTCAAAGGATACAGAATATAAATAGCTAAGAAGCTGATATTTCTCTAAGTGGCAATAATCACATGACCAAAGATTTAGACTCAAAATTTGACAGAGAGGGTTATGTTGCTATCAGCATATCTTAATGGAACTGGGGAGAAGAGATGACAAATGAGGATGGGGTCACAGTGGAAGAGCCTTGTTCTTTTCACAGACAACAGGAGATACTGGAAAGGAACCATCTTGGGAGTTGACTTCTAGTCATTCTAATTTTGTAGTTTTAAATCAAGTCATTTATTTTCTCTAGGGCTTGGTTTTTTTTTTTTTTTTCAGAGAGACAGAGACAGACAGGCAGACACAGAGACAGATTGAGAAGCCTTTGGCAAATATCCTGCATGCGAAGAGATGAGGACCAGTTAGGGGTCACAAAGAGAGCTGGAGAATGTTGACTAGTTTAGAATCTGGTAATGGTGAATATTCTGCTAATACAGGCTTGAACAATCAAAGCTGGTTCTTAGATGACTAATAAGGAAACCCATGGAGGGGAGTTGTTGATACTGGAGCCTGTTTTTCACAGAAGATGCAGCTGATTCTGCTGAAGTTGTACATGCTCCTGAGGTTGCCTTGCAGTGCCTACAGCGGTGAACGTGAACTTCCAGATTCATCAGCATAGAGTTGGCACAACTGTTGGATGCCTAGCTGAGAGAAGATGAGCTCTCTCGGGAGAGCATGCAAAAGAGAGGAACGTATGATTCAAACTGGATCCTCAACACTCACAAGTGTGGCAGCATGAGAACAGGGCCAGTGTTGAGCAAAAGTCACAGGCCTGATGGAGACTGTGGTCATCAGCTGATTTGGCGCATAGCCCTTTAAAGCCATTAAGAAAAGGGAGAAATGGTGTCTGATGTGGCACATTAGGTAGACATTATGGAGTCACATGCCTTCTTAATTTTTCTTGTCTTTTATGTGGATATCATTAGCCAGAAGTTGATTATTTCTGCTTTTTAAATTAAACAGCACCTAGTTTTTGAGCATCTTATTTGTTTTTATAGCATAAGGAAGAAATTAAAGGGACTGAAGCGGTTTTAAATAATTCCCAGTCACCAGGTACAAGAAAAAGTTAGTGAGGATAGAGTTTAACACTCAACTGTTGGCTAAGTGAGATCTAGAGCCTTTTATACAGGACTGGAAGCTAGAGGCATCCCTCATCATCCTGGTCCCTGCACCAGCTAGCCCAGAGATGTGGCCAGTGAACTTGATACCACAACTATCCATCAAAGGTAACACTAACTGTGTCTCATTGCCCTTCTTATCTGTTAAAGGAGAACACACCAAAGCTCCTTGCAGAGGGCCCTCAAAGAGAGTGTTCACAGCATAGTCAGCTGTGCTATTAGTATCTAATTTTACTTGTTTTATGGCACTGCCTCTGTTCCTATTGACGTTAATAACTGAGAAGTGAGTGGGGAATTATATTTAGAAAGTATGATCATTAAAGATGATATTTTCCTTGTTCTTTGGGGAGAGATGCATTTCTTCCATTATCATCTTATAAGATGTGAGTTTATATGAAATCCAGGTTCTTACTTGTTCTTGAATTTCCCTTGCTATGGGATCTGAGCTGAGATGCCAGGGAAGCGGCCATCGATGGCATGGCTACACCTGTTTCTATTAGAAGGTTTTACTGACGCTGCAAGAGGAAGTCATCTGGAAAGGAAAAGAAAAGTGAACATTTCTCAGAGCAAAGATGTGTGCGCTGACAATTTCCATTCTGCCCAGAGATGCTGGCATTTCATCTCTGGGGGCGGTTCTTACGTTTCCAACAGTGTTGCTGCCGTGCATAGCATGTTCTCTCCCCCTCGCTCATCTCCTCCCACCCCCCTCCCCATATGTCTTCCTCTTTGTCTCGCCCACCCCGTTCCTGCTTTCTCTCGTCTCTCTCTTATCCTGTAGGTTAGTTCCCTTCAGGAGCAAAGTGGATCCTCTCACAGAGTAGAGGATTACAGTCTCCAAATCCACCCTCCACTCCTTCAGCCATCTCTTTTCTGGAAGTTCGTGAATAAACAAGGGAACTGGGAAGCAGTCTTTTCTTCCTGTTCCCTGTACCTCTCTCTGTGTTTCACTTTCCTCTGAAAACAGAGCTTTCCTTCCCTCTTCTTTATCTTTCTCCACAATAGCAAGTCCTCCCCTGTTCCTCTAGGACTGTCTCTCCATGAATAAATTACTCTTGGCCCTTGAGTTATGTGGCTTTGGAAATCTTTATCATTATCCAAATCTAGGACAGTCCAGAGTGACATAAGATTAGAGGAACAAAGCTGGATGTGGTGGCTCATGCCACCTTTCAGTCTACAGAGGCAGGAGGATTGGGAGCTGGAAGCAGCCTTGGATACATAGCAAGTCCTAAGCTAACTCTAGGCTACTTGACACCCTGCAGCAAGGCATTTAAACAAACAAGATTAAAAGAACAAAGGAAGAAAGGACTCCAGTTCGGAGGGGGTCAGGGTGGCCAGGCAAACTGGTGGAGTTAGGAGACAGCTTCTAATTGTGGCTTTAAACTAAGTCATTTGTTCTCCTCAGTTTTGTTTTGAGAGAGAGAGAGAGAGAGAGAGAGAGAGAGAGAGAGAGAGAGAGAGAGAG
>NW_021604792.1:5499281-5557879 GCF_004785775.1 Grammomys surdaster
GAGAGAGAGAGAGAGAGAGAGAGAGAGAGAGAGAGAGAGAGAGAGAGGGAGGGAGAGGGAGGGAGAGAGAGAGGGAGAGGAGAGAAAGAGACATAGAGAGAAGCCTTTGGTAAATACTCTAAATGTGATTGTGAAAGAACAGGGAGCAGAATTTGGGGTTCACAACAGTAGCTGGAGAACGTTGACTATCTCAGAATCTGGCAATGGCCTGGACAGTGCTAATACAGGCTTGAACAATCAAACCTGGCTTTTAGACCACAAATAAGGGACCTCATGGAAGCCAACAGCTACACTTCAGGATGGATTAAAGCACCTGCAAGACAAAAGTAGATCTTGAGATCTGAAACTCTGATTTGGTCTTTATTTGTCTAGTATAAGTGAGACACCCAGTTGCCCAGGAAGGGGTAGGGAAGGTTGGTTCTCAAAAACTGATGTAAAGAAATTCCCAGTCTCTAATATCTCAATCCATTCATCCTGAAAATTGCATCAACTCCCCATTGACTCCTCCTCTCTGATTTTGGCCCCACTCTATACCCAATTTTGGGAGGGCTACTGGGTGTGTTGTTCTTAGAGTGCCTTCAACAGCCATGGGTTGCTGAGTGCAAGGAAAACGGAGGTAATTCAAGTGGACCTAACAGTCAATTATTTGTTCATCCATTCATTCTTCAACCACTGCCTCCCATGGGTCAGCCATGCTGCTGGCTTTGCGAATAGAGAATAAACTGCACACTCTCCTGCCCCTTAGAGCTCGTGGTCTCTAATAATGAAGGTGGCCATGCACCCACGACGCTCCATTAGTAGCTGTTATGAAAGGGCTGGGGACCGCATTCTCCCATGCCCAGGAGAAGAGAGGCCTGCAGAGGTATGTTTCTATGGCTGCCAGATGGTCTGTTATTACAGTTTTCCATTGTGTGCCACAAAGCTCTCATCTTGAGCCATTAATAAACAGGAACACGGTTTACATTCCTTAAGCCTTTTACTCACAGCCTCCTCTGTTCCCAGCAGCAGTCACAGCACTGGGTCCTCCCACCTTGAGAAACAATGACCATCTGAGTCTATATTCGTGTCACTGTTTCACGGACTCTGCTGAAGGAACAAGTGCACCATGCTTTCAACAGGACTAATCGCTGTCATTACTGTAATAACAAGATTTATAGTCTCCTTACGGTTTGTCAGGCACCCTCGCATCTAGCACTTGGGCATTCCAGAGAGTTAAAACAGCATGCCACGGCTTTCCAGCTAATGAGTGAATAGCCAGAAACTGGATTATACTGTTCTAAAGCCCCAGGTGACCAGGGGTAGTTTTAACAATCCCAATCCCAATGCTTCTTTTACACAGCATGGATAAAGTATAAAGCCACTGCGTGACAATAAATGTACAAATCAATGGAGGAACTCAAGGGTAACCATTATAGAAGTATATACGAGGCCCGAGGAAATGACTCAGTTTGTAAGACGCTCGCTACACAAGCATGAAGACCAGAGTTCAGATCCTCAGCGCACATAAATCAGAATGTGGTGCTGTGTATTCGTACCCCAGCACTGCGAGGAAAAGACGCCGAGCTTGCTGCAGCCAGTCTAGCACAGTGAACTGAGTTGAATGAGAGACCCTGTCTCAATGAAACAAGGTGGACAGGCAAAGAGGAAGATGGCGGGCATCACTGCTGGCCTCCATGTGTGTGTGCACGAGCACTCCCATGAACACCTACATCATACTTACATCAGAAAAGTAAAACAAAATGAAAGCCATGACTCTGGATTGGTGGGCTAAAGACTACTACTTAGAAACAAAGCCATGAACGGAACCACAAATTAGAAGACTTCTATGTGTGCCTCTCATGTTGGCCACACCCTACCTCATCCCTATATAAGTGACCGGGTTCATTGTGTTTTACTGTTTCAGCTGCAAGATACAAGGAGTGGATTAAATGCTCCCCAAGGTTAAGCGTGCCAGCTGCAGAGCTGGACCTCCTGTCTCCGAATCCCACCCCGGAGCTTTCCCTCCCTCTTCTTTATCTCTCTCCGTCATAGCAAGTCCTTCCCTGTTCCAGATCCTGGTTCTTGACAGTTGTCATGCAGATTGAAAAATGAGCACACCATTACGTCTTTTTGAAGCCCAGCTTCCTCATCTGAAAACCGAGGCTAATCACTGCACCCATCTCTTTAGATTGCTATGTGCGTTTAATAGAAACAAGTTCATGGTTTTAAGTGATGAAGTAGGGTGTGGCTTGGAGTCAATGCTATATAATGGCTTCTTAAAAGAAAAAAAAAGGTCCTTTTAGCATTAGGATGCGGTGAGTTTGAAGCCTGCTATTATTGGGAGTAGAGAGAAGATATAAAACTTACAAAGGAGCTGAACAGGCAAAGAGTTGTGACAGCTTAAGCGGGAAACCTCAGAAGGGACACAGCAGCAATGAGCTGTTCCATGGGTTCAGACTCAGTAGGAAGTCGGGGAGGAGTGGTGACCAGGATCCTCCAGAGACAAAGTGTGGTGACTGTGGATAGTCAACAGAGTCAGCTTGATCTGAGCACTAGCCCATGTCATTTCATCTATAATTAACCAGCCACCTCATTCCTCTCTCTTCCCACTTCTTGGCCATACCTAAAGCTCCTCCACCCTGGCAGCAATACAATGCGGAGTCCAATAAAGTCAGTGTTCCCCCATAGTCTTTGGGTCCTCATCCATGGAAATGATTTCATATATGCTTATTCAGTTCCCAGCATTTATGGAGTAGAGGGAGATTGAAAATGCTCTGGTTGTCTACATTCCAATCCTTTGATGGCTTCTTATTTGTTAGCACCTTCAAGTTAAGTTCAAGCTGTAGAGACGGAAGCCAAGAGTTACCTGTGATCTGATTCTTTGTTCTTGTGTGACCTTTGTGTTTGGCTGGTTTTGTGGCACCTGTAGCTCTTACCTGCCACTCTGGCATGAAATGGGTTAATTAGGGACTATAGAGTTAATATAGTAGGTAACAGTATCTGCTGCACAGGTACAAGGACCTAAATATAGGCCCTGATGCTCAAGTCAAAACCATGTATGGCCACGTGTACCTATAACCCCAGGGCTGTGGTCAGAGACAGGACACTCATTGGGCTTCAGGGAGCCCCAGATTCATTGAAAGTTACCATTTGAAGGGAATGAGGCAGAAAGTAATAGAACAGGATGCCAGTGGGTACTCCTCTGGCTCTGAGTATGCGGGTAGGCATGGACATCTGCATGTCTGTCTGTGTGTACTGCACATATTCATCACACACACACACACACACACACACACGCACACGCACACGCACACGCACACGCACACACACCTTTTTTTCTGTTTATTTCTGTCTCTGTCTCTCTCCCCCTCCCATGCTCCACACCCCACAAGCCTTGGCATCCCCTTCTGTATGACTAGGTGAATGCTTTGCAAATGGATTGTGCTAGTTAAATAAAATACATCATGTGAACCTGTCAAATCCAGTACGGCTGCCCTTCTGCCTTCCTCCTCATTCCTCACACCTGCCCACTTCCCTCCCCTCATCCCCTCCCACCCTCTTTCCTCTCATTCTTCCTTTCTTCCTTGTATTCCAAGTGACACAATCCAGTGACTAATTCCTGATTTCCCGTTTGATTTCCCCAGGAGGAAATTTGATCCTTCCAGGGGACATGGCTCTCCTGAGGCCAGACCATGGAAGGAGGCAGCTGAGTCCCACTCTAGAAGAATGGCTTCTGGGGGTGGAGGCCTTCACATTGGCAGGGAGCACAGGCGCTTGCTGATGCTGTATTTGCATTACTCTCCTGCCTTTCCCTATCTGAGTTGACTGGTTCAAGTGAATCAGTCGGATTCAAGTGAAGAGGGAAGAAGAGGAGGAAAAAGGAGGAGACAATCATTATCTCTTGAGGGTCCAGTATGTTCTGGACTCTGTAGTAGAATATATTGTGCAGCCAACTTTGGAGTCAATAGAGGAACCCAGAACAATTTCAGGACACCCCAACTTGCCTGTAATTTCTGCTTCTCAGAAGCACTTGTGCAAGCAATTTTTTTTTGGGGGGGGTAACCAGTCTCAGGGAATGGAAGTCAGAGTGACGCTGACAAAGAGGGAGAAGCAATCATGGGTTTGAGATGCTAACCCTAAAGGGAAGAGCTGCTAGAGCCTTCTGACATGACATGTACCTCGGATAATCGGTTCTCAGATTCTTACAGCACTGATGTTGTTACACTGTATCCTCCACATCTTTGAGGCTCTTCTGCAGTATTTTAGCAAATCCATCTCCCATCCCTTATCACCTCCGTTACTAGGCTATTGTCCCAGGAGCATAGCGACAGTACCTGTTGGAGGGAGCACTTGCAAGAAATTGAAGCATTTCATAAGAACACGGCATGGAGGAAGTCCTACACTTTGTCCCGCTCCTAGTTCAACATCACCCCCCTTTGACCTTCCTAGTTAAAGCAGATCTGTAAGAGCAAGGCTTTTCAACTGAAATTCTCTCAGCATAAAAACTATCCCCTCCTAATTATAGGTCCTCTTGGTGAGACAGCATTTTACAGCTCTGGTTATGCTATGCCCTGACTCTATTTGCCTGGAGAGCTGGAAAGGAGGAATAGGCATATAATTCAGAAGAAAGAGTCATATTGAGAGACAGTTGCATTGTCTGAGGTTTTGTAGTGTGTCTACATAAGGGCAGATTTCTTTCCTCTAGCTCAAAGAGGTACTTTTCTTGTCTTCTTAGAGATTTCAGGACAATCTTTTATCATTGTATACCTGGATGTCTCCATATGGGCCTCACAACCCAATTCCTTTTCTGTCAGAGTTTTTACACGTCAGTATCAAGGTTTTGCACGGAGTCTCTCTGGAGTCTGGGGCTGTCCTTGTCATCATGCTTCAACACTGTGTGTGACTTTCAACAGTGTCCTTCAGTGGATAGTCGGTTGACTAAACTATTCCAGCTTCTATTCCCAAGGCTTATTCCCAACATTTATATGTTCTAATTTCCAGAATCTACATTTTTAAAACACTAAAGACCTAACTCAACCCATTACATCAACCTGTACTTTACCTCACCGCAATCCACAGGTGACAGTCTTGGAATGTGTGCTGCTAATATAGGCCAGCAATTGCTCACAGTCCACTTTCCCCCACACGTGGTCTTCACACAGATCCACAATCCCATCTTAGGGCTTTGATAGTTTTCTTTTATTCAGTTTTTTGAGAATTTCATGCAACGTGACTCCTCCAAGAACCACCTTACACCACCACCTCTGCAACTGAACATCTTCCCTTTTCAATAAGCCACGGAGTACAGTTTGTGCTGGACAGAAATTGACCACAAAGCATCTAATTTCTAAAGCAATTCCTGATGCTAATGCTGAATTCCCTTGGAGACAGACCATGATGTAAACAAACAAAAAAACAATTTTTTAAAAAGCAATTGCAGGCCACTGGGTTCAGAAACCAGAAGAATCACTCAAAGAGAGAGAGAAAGTCTGTATTAGTGGTTTGGGAACTGGTGGGAGAAAGCAGTCCTCCATCCTTCCAGAAAGCTTTGAAGAATCCTCAGGACTGAAGAAAAAGACAAAACACAGACACATTCACTCACAGACTTTAGCTCACAGGTTCTTATCTATAGTCATATACTTTTGAGCTGTATGTGCTAAAATGTCCAATAACTACTTTAGCAATGTCCAACATCCCCTGACAGAACACTCAGGACAGGAAGCTGAAGCTACAGGATGCTTAATCTGGACTGTACACCCATAGGTGAGATACTAAATGAAATTGGCTAAGTCTCATGTGGAAATGGTCCCTGTGGTCATACATAGCCAGAGTGACAGAGGTGGCCAGGGTATTTGAAAGAGTGTATTTGATCAGTGCCTGCTACTTAGCTCTGATTAAACCAACTTCATATCTCCTTCATACTCTGAAAAGCCATTGCTCAAGTTCCCTGCATCCTTCCAAGCTGGAGAAGGAAGCACAATCCCTGGGGACAGTGCTACAGCCCTCACATGGTGGCTTAGTCCTGCCTAGCATACCTGCGGCAGCTCCTATGCTAACTGTCATCCTAGAATAACCCCACAGTCCCTTGTCTCCTCCAACAGGCTCCTCTCTCTCTCTCTCTCTCTCTCTCTCTCTCTCTCTCTCTCTCTCTCTCTCTCTCTCTCTGTCTCTCGCTAGCACTCTGCTGATAAAATCAGCCTCTTAAGTCATTGAGAAAGTGGAGCTGCTCCAAGGAACTTGCTCACTTTCATGCAGATTTGTCAGCCATCTGCATCCCTGCTAGGACCTCTGTTCTCACGTCTGGTGCTGTGGAGTTCCCTGCTTTTACCAGGGACCAACCTGTACAGACAGCCTATTCCTCAGTAGAAGGAGATCTCGAATCTCATTCCAAATTCTCAGATATCGCATCCTGGCCTTGTTTCTCTCCAAACACTTTGCTCTTTCTCCCTGGTACCATTTCCACCAGATAAACTTTTATGTCTCCTGCATGGAAATTAAGAAGGCCTTTCATTCACATCCTCCACTATTTCCTCAGATCACTCTTTTTTAAATAGCAAAAACCTCCCAAAAGATTGGTCTGCATTTTTCCTTCCTTGCTGCTGTCTCTCCAGTTCATCTCACATGGATTTCCATTCATACCTGATAAATGGAGCAGCCGGTCCCAACAGTCAGTGTGTGCCAAATGTCCTCTTTGCAGAGTGTGATGCAATTGACAACTGTCTCCTTTAAATACTTCCTTTTTCTTTGTTTGTTTCTTGTAAAACCATACTCTCGTGATTTTATTCCTGTTTTATGACGCATTTCCTTTCAATATTCTTTGCTAATTTTGTTTTATTCCCTTTCCACTTCTAAATGGAGATTGATGTGGCAACCCCAAGGGAGTCGTCTTAAAGTCCCCTTTGCTTTCTTTTCTTGCTATGCATGAAGTGAAGATTTATTTATTCTAAAACCTGAGACAGTTGAATAGGTCACCATTATCTTAATAGACATTACTGCTTAGCATTGTCCCAGGTTTGCACCAAAACTTAAGAGATACCAAAGAGCTTTGCCATGCACCCCAGCAGTACATCCAGACACTCGGTTATCACATTTTCTTACCAGAGTGTTTTAATTATTCCAAGTGACGAGAAAGATTCTAGACAAGTGAAAACAAGATTTAATCCTGACAACTAAGGTCAGAAAGGTTCTCTATGTTTACAAAAATTATACCAAGTGAGTTCAATTAATCCATGGCTTTACATATTCTTTAGATACAGCAACTCTCAAGTAGACATCTCCCAACCAGGACTCTTCTCCTGCACTCTATGGGCTATCTTGGCCATGAGATGTTCCCACACAGTGTATGACAGGGGTCTAAAACTCAAGGTAACAAATAGGAACATCTTTTCCACTCTGAATTTCTCACTTTAATCTTCATGTCCAGGAAAGGAATGAGTAGAGTCACCCAGTTGCTCAAATGTTTTCTAATTTATCCTTTTTCTCCACGACCACATCCAGACTCACGCAAATACTATTGGAGCTGCCTTTTCTGTACATGGGAAATTCCCCTAGCCTCTGGGCTTCTTAGTCAAAGCCAGCATCTTCCTCCTGCAGGAATGCAAGAATCTTTTGGTTGCCCTCACCATACCAGAAGGCCTTTAAAAACAAAAAGGCACATAGACTAGAATCAAATCAACATCAGAAGAGCATGCGAGTATTCAAGCATTCTTCCCTGGACCCTCAGCTGTCTGCGAGCAGTTGAGCATTCCCCCAGCCCCCAGACCCTCAGTCGTCTAATGTCATTTTGCAGGCCCACTCACGTCCTCCACATTCTTCCTTTCCCTCAAACAAGCTGTCTGAACATCCTAACTCTGCATGCTTGACTGTTTCTCCCTCTCTTTGACATCTTCTTCCCCTTAATTCATTACCTCCAAATAATTAGTTAACAGCTTTATTTTTCCATTTGAGCATTATTATCTCTCTTCCCACTTAGACATCTGGACTCTGACATCTGTATCTAATTTACCTGTATTGATATCTAAACACTTAACCCACTATATAGTAAACAATATATGCTTTTTTAAAAAAAATAAATAGTAAATATTGTTTACTAACTCTGGGAAATTTCCAAATAACTTGTAGTCTTACTCTTCACGCCAGAGTTCTTCTCCTACCGCTACGCCATGCTTGCCACTTAGAAGGGCTATTTATGAATAGGTTGTTTATTTAACTCTTTGCTAAACATCAAAGAATGAGGGCCTTTCAGAACCTGTGATAGACTTGCTAAAAGGCTGAGGCTTTTAGAGGACATCTGTGAAATAATGAAACACACTGGCAGAAGAAAGCCAATCAGATCCTTCATTCATGTGTCTTGAACAGATTAGACATATCTTATGATAACAGTGTATACCTTAGCTTCACGTGCTGCCGGTGACCCTTTGACGAACATAAACCTGCTACTGAATTAAGTGCTTTCCATACAGACAGCTTTTTACCCAAGCCAGTATAACTTGTCAAATACATCAGTATGATGGCCTTGCATCTCACCATGTCCTGTTCACAGCTGCAAGAAATGGCATACCACTTTTGATTGGATATATAAGTAAAGGAAGTTTGCTTGGCTGATATAAACCAGAATAGAGAATCAGACAACCTCTGACAATGTGCCAGGCCACAGGTGCCTGAGAGGTGACACAAGCCAAGGATTGTCCATATGAGAAAATTATTTTTTAATTAGATAAAAATGGGCTTATTGGACATGTACCTATGTCTCCATTACTCCAGGTTATTCCTTTGGTCTTTGCTAGGATTTTTTGTCTTGCTGCAAGTACATTTCACTGTCCCTGGGGCCAACTTTTTCCTGGCTTTAAACGGGAACTAAAGGGTTTATGTTAGTCATCTTTTGTATCCACTTGACTGTACATAAGATTGTAGAACTAGAAGTAATATTGTGATTAACAAGTTGGGCACTTGCAAGCAGAACCTTACTGGACAAAAGCACCAATTAATTAGATGGATTGCCCTAGAAGATTGCCTTTTATTTCTGTAAAAGAACAGAATTGCCTGCTGACCCTGAGGCCCAGATAGCGATGGCACAAAAGGGAGATGTTTACATAAGAATAGATTTATGAAGCACATGCAATGTATTGAAGTTGCCGTGTGGGTCTGATGTCTACATTTGGTGAAGGCCATAGATTTTATATGAAGAAAAGTGATCTTCAGACAGTGAACTGACATGTTGGCACAGTTTGACTGGAAGACCTGTGCAGTTTATTGTGAAGGTGTCTGGCAGTAATGTGATGGTACTCCAGGGTTACTGTCCTGTTAGTGGTTAAGAAGAGATTCTCTGAGTTGTTAGTCCATATAAAACCAATATTTGTTAAAATGTATTTGAGAATTAATTAACTTTTCTATGAAAAGAAACATATTCACGAGTGGTTTGTGAGTTATAATAGCACACTGAGGATTGTTTATTGATAACTCTCTGAATAACATGAGTGGATCAAGGATTCACTTGAGATCTCACTCAATTTGACTGCAGTAAACATGGATGAGAGGCTGAATGCACCAGGAATGTTCACATAGATTGATCTAGAAAGTGAGTGGATCACATCAGTGTACAAGGCTGAGATTCAGAGGAAGCCTGGGCTTAGGAGGTGCTATGCTGCAGGCTGTGTGTAAGTCAACTTCTAAACAGCTACAAATGGAAGGTGTGAGAGATGATGAGAAAAGATGTGTGTGTGTGTGTGTGTGTGTGTGTGTGTGTTGCTCCCCATGAGTGAGGGCAGTTGGGTAAATTTTTATGGGAGCAGGTGTGTGTGTGTGTGTGTGTGTGTGTGTGTGTGTGTGTGCATGTGGAGTGGTTGGAGTGGTCAGTAGCCTCAGAGACACACTGAGTAGTACAGGACACCTATGGTTGATGAGAGTAGGCAGGTACATGCTCATGTGTATTTTGTGTGTGTGTGTGTTGGGGGGGTATGTGGAATCGGAGTGGGCTGGTCTATAAGGGCTTCTGCAACTACTGTGCATCCAGCCAAGGAATTAGAGAGAGACGCTCACTGAACATGTTCTGCAACTGTGCTTCACTTATATCATGAAGGAAACCAGTGATTGCGAGCTTTAAACTAATACATACAAAGCCACATAATCTGTGATGGACTGGTGGCACATTGGCCTTGTCATCTCTACTAAGCTTAAGGTCATGTGGCAGACTCTGCCTACATAGGATTTCACATGATTGACTGGAAGGGCTTCCCGATCCTCTTAAATGTGCAAGGCAGCACCATGCTTTCTTACTTGGTTCTAGCATTCCCAGTCCCATGGGAGTTTCTGGAGAAGCTTACCATCACAATAAAACGCCGGCCGCTGCTTCATATGTCTTCCGCTCACCCATCCATTTCAGTCAGGTTTTTGGTCTTTTCCCCTTAGTTCTGTTTGAAGTGCCTATGGGGATTTACAGCTGTGACTCTGCTAGTGCTCTTCATTAAATTCCTCAACTGATCAGCTTGTAAGACTTTGTCTCACCAAGGGAAAGGAAACAGAAACCCTCCGATGTTCTGGTAGGGTATCACGTAGGAACAGAAGTTCCGGTAGGGTTTGGAGTTGTAGATACCCATGCACATGTCTGCTTGTGTCTGTTGGAGCATGTACGATGGCAGGCAGATGACCCAGGGTAAGAAGCTTGGGCCACTATGGTGTCATGGTTGTCCCCTGGGATTTTTTTTTGTCCTTTTTTTTTCCTCTCAAAGAGAACCATAGTTGTAAGAGAGTCTCCCTTGGGAGACAAAGAGAAAAAGGATATTTCAATAACAACAACAACAACAACAAAAACCAGACCCACAGCCCCTGAGCTGAGCCTTCACCTCCACTGCCAATGTGTTTGTGATTTTCATTTCTTGTCTATAAAATGAAAGCAAAGGTAGAGTAGACCCCAGAGTTCCAACACGATAGGAAATCCTTTCAAATGTCTAGTACTTTGTTGTCTATTGTAGATTTGGGAGAAGAATATGGTCTTCTACTTCTACCTCATTACTATCTCACCGTGCCTTTGGTATACAGAAACTTTGCCAGTAGCCCTCCTGGACCATTCTCAGCAATGATCATACCTGACTTGTTACTATGTTGTTCTGGTCATTCTTATTTTCTACCTTATATTTTCTTAAGAAAACTGAGGCTAACAGAGAGCAATATGTTCCTAAATTAGAGATATTCTAAATGGACCTTTGTAATAATAATAAAAGTTGACTTGAAATAAAAAGCAGTACTAAGTACAACTTTCAAGTCAAATTCTATTATTATTATTATTATTATTATTATTACCTCCAAGAATTGTCATGCTCTGTCTGTTTTCTGTGCTACTATATATTTTAGTCAGCCTTACCTGGCTATAAATTCTAACAGACTTGGAATCCATAACCATTTACTAGCTATTTAACTCAATGTAAAAATCATGCTCATCCCAGCTTGGCCAACTCTAAAAGGATGATATTCCTAGATAAAGGTTTTGTGTAGTAGTTGGGTGAACAACACACACACACACACACACACACACACACACACGGGGGAGGGGGGGTGGAGGGAGAAGGGGAGTTGGAGAGACAGAGTATAGTATAATTCAAATGTGTTTATTACACAGGAAATGTTAATTCATTTTTCATAACTTTCACTTTTGGTGAGAACCCACTCTTCTTATTTTCTGTGTTTGCACATTTAGTAGTTTTTCTATATATATTTTACAGCTGAAGTACCGGGACTGGCTAGAATTTGTTATTAGTCGCATCATGGCCTCAGCATCATATGTACAGGTGAAGAATATATAACAGAGATTTTTCTCAGTCTAAAAGATTCAAACTTGGACAAATAGGCCCAACATGTGTGGACACACAAGACAGGAATGTAACAGTATAATGACAGGTATCCTGGAACATCTAATTCCTCTCAACCAAGTGCTTTCCTGAAGAGAAACCCGTGGTATTCAACACCAGAGAACAATTTAACTCTTCAGCTTCAGATGTTGAGAAAAGAGGATTTCTTCTAACTGGAGATTTCTTTCTTCCACCTTTACTGTTTATGCCTTTATTGCCTGACTCTGTCTTTTATTTCTTTAAAAATATATATCGTATTGAGCTCATCTATGGAATTCTTTTCACAACGTATCTTTACAAAGCACACTGGTACCTTCCAGGGGTCATTGTGATCATGCAGTGAGGGTCTTTCTCAAGGACTAAGATGTTAACGGACAGACAACCTCTTATAAGATTCCCCTGTGTGGCTGCCGAGGTTCCTAAGTGCTTAGTACTTTCCCAAATGAGAAGCTTAGTTTTGTACTGACCCCTAGTACAGCCACTATTAAGCAGAATTCACATCTGTGTCCTCCAAGGAGCCTCCCGGACTTCACCTCCTCACACGATGCTAGTCTGTCTCTAACCTTGCACACTATTAAGTTCCCATGTCTGCATTCTAGTTCCACACCTCTATTTAACAACTGGCATACACTGATTAAGAATATATTTTTGTCAAAGTTAACACAGTGTTAATGAATGAGGGTTGAGTTTGGCATCAGCAGTAGGGGTCGGTGCTAGGTGCTAATATAACGAACGGGGGAGTTGGCATTAGTAGAGCTGACAGAGGTCAGTTCAGATGCCAGCAAGTGGAGGCTGCTGCCAATGGCAGCCAGCAGCTAGAGAACACACACACACACACACATGCTCACGTATACACACACGTGTGCATTCACACACACACACAGAGCATATGAATCAAGGCAAGCTCCAATGAGAAGGCTTCAACAACTTAATTTTTCCCTTCGTCCTTTTATACCCTTTGAGACAAAGTTTTGTATGTAAGAAGAAAATTACTTCATAGCCACAGTTACAAATTTTCTAAAAACAATCACCACAGAAACACATTCTTCAAAAAACAGATTAAAGTCATTACACGAAAGAGGAATTATATACAGCAGGATTATGATTACACATTCTTCTTTTGAAATGTATGCCTAACTACACATTCCTCATCTGTCTTTCTCTCTGTGAGTTCATTGTAACCCCAAAGCAATAATTTTCATGTCATAGATTAACAGTCAAGTCTATGGTAGCAAACTTTTCCCTCTCCTTAGCTGATGACAACTTGTATCTACTAAGGAGCAGGTCATCCATCTTAGGTCTTATTTTTGAAGTCTCCGTTAACTAAACGGGGTAATCATCTGTTCTCTGTTCTTACTTTCACAGTGAAATCACCTACTCTTTGTTCATGACCTTCCACTCATGGTGCAGACTGAGACCTGTGCTCATATCCCTGGATCAGTAGATAAAGAAATTCAGGCCCAACCTAGAACAAATATGTTCTTTGATCATTAACTTGTCCCAAACCTATTTTTATTTCTACTATAATTTACATGCTTGTAGGAAATGGACTCCTTCCTCTAACCTATTCAGAGCTTGCTCTTTTTAAGGAACAGACATGCTCTATTCTTGATTCTAACTTTAAACTCTCTATCAACTGCCTTTGCTTCCCAAAATCACTGAAATCAACCTAGCTTCCTAAAACTATTTAAATCAAATCAGGAATTCCATGAAATCATTAAGTCACCTAAACAGCATTATGTCAAGAATGTATACCTTCAGGATGATCTGTAGGAAACTTGCCCAACAGAGAGTGAGCCAGGAGGTAATCACACCAGGCTATAGGCAGTGAGGGTCTCCCAATGGCCGATCACATGAAGCCAGATATATGAGGAATATGACAAGGCCAAAGTTGAGAAGACATTCTTGTAGCAAGATGCAATCCTTGGAGGAAGCTCCTAGGTCTGTGCCTCTTCGGGGTACACTCATTGCTGCAGACCAAGATGGTGGACCGTTTCTAAGAAGCTCCCTTGTCAACTGCAGTTCTTTCTGCATGGCGCCTACCACATTTAATATAGAACCTTTTTATTAACCTCACGGTAGATACAGAAGCAAATGTGATATATTCGTAGCAACATAGAGTTCTCAGTCTAGTGCTGGTTTAGGTCACCAGCTCTCTCTGGAGACTTCGGTTGTCAGGTCTGAGTGTTTTCTAATCTACAGAAAAGATTTTATGGCTGTTAGCTCAGTGATTGTGGACTCTACTCATTAAGGATAGAGTACTGGTTTATAAGTAGATATTATAGGGAAGGTAAAGGTTAGAAAGAACACAATAATGTTGCATAGAGATAAAACCTTATGCTTCTGCAGATATTCTAACATTCTCTGGATATGGAAAAGACATAATGGCTTAAAAGAGACTTGCTTTCATGACATCATCATTGCCAGTTTCCTCCGCTTTGTCACGGGGGTTGGGGAAGCAAGCATTGTCACATTTTTTAATTCATCACTTGAGTGCATATAATGTTAAATTATTCATTTGCAAGATTGGGGTTCAGGTTCCCTGAGTAGATATCTTCTACCACCACACACACCTTTTGAGATGAAGTCTTACTATGTAGCCCAGACTGGCCTCAAACTTCAGATCTTCCTGCTTCAGCCTCCTAAGTATTGGGGTTGCAGATGTAAGCCACCATGCCCAGCCCAAGATTGTTTTTGTTAGAGCATAAAGCCAAAATTTGCTAAAATGTGGTTTTTACTGGCACAAGTACTATTTATTATGAAAAGCAGAGAAGCGTACCTCAACAAGCACTCATTAACTTATTCATTCATACGTTCTTTTATAAAATCGTGCACACATTCATTCAAACTACAAGCTGGTGCTTATTACATGCTACTTGCCTTGGAGGTCAGAAATGAAGGAAATAGTTAAGTTCCTATGTGAGATTAATCATGAAAAGGTGTATGCTGTCTAGGCCTGCAGCAGTCATTACTTTATTAATTCCTACAGAGAGGATGTGTTTGTCACTCTGGATCCTGCAGTCACTTTAGCTGGAACATTGATAGGCAGACTTCTGAAATTCACTTTTTGTCAGATCTGCGTTATTCCAGTGTGGCATGGCAAACGGTAGCTGAGAGACCTCAGGAATGTGATTGAATGACCACATACATAATAATTGTTCTTAGATTATTTCACCTCGTTGGGTCATTTAAGGAAATTGCCTTATTATCAGCACTGGATATCATTATCATCTTCATCAGCATCATCACTGTGACTGTTCTATCCCCATCATCCACCAGCATTTAGCATCATAAGATTCAACAGCACAGCGACTCTGGCAATGCACTGACACCATGTAGAGGGATATTCGAAAAGACTGGAGTGCTCTTTTCAGGAACCTGGCACCTAATAATGTGGAGCTGGTGCAATGGAAACACTTTTAGAATTCAGAACTCTCTAGGGAATTCTACTTGGGTTCCCTGAAATGCTAGGTGCTTTGTGTGGTGTGATACATCTCCAGTGTCTTTGATAGCATCAGACATCGTTATCCTTCTGGGGAAGAGGGGAGGCTAGGTAACTTCCTGGAGGAGCTTTCTTTGAACTGAGAACAAGAGGCAACACCAATATTATTCACCGGAGTTCAGAACAGAATGCCAAGGACCCACAGGACTCACTAGAATGGAGGCTTTCTATTGGAGAAAATCTGACCTCCTTTATAAACAGAGTGGAGTCTGGGTCAACTTTAAATCCAAACACAGAAGTGTAAGGTTTCTCAGAATCCCCAAGTCCTTGGGGAAACTTTTTTCAGTTTTATTTTCTTTAAAAGAAGAACTGTTTGTTGTGTCGCTCTCCTCTATGTATCAAGCCTCCGTCATTGGCTGTCTCCTTCCCCTCCCTTCTCTCCCCCCCCAACCCCAAAGTATCAGAGGAAGCATTGTGCACAGTGATCTGCTTTCCTTCTGTTTTCTGGAACTTATTAAAAGAGCTGACTGCAAACAGATTTTTCACTGCCTCAGTGTGGACTTACATCAGGCAGCACCCAATAAGACCTGACAAGCTGACATCTCCAATCCATCAACAGTGATGGCTCAGGGGGGTGGGGGGAGAGGAAAGAACAGGAAGGAGAGAATTGTATTCCCACCCATTTCCTGAGAGACAGTCTTTGGTTGAACGATACAGGATCCATTTTTAGAACTCTGTTTAATTTGGGAGTCTTGAGGATTTCACTTTTGGAAACTAGGGCTAAAAACAACACTCACCTTAATGATGCCAAACAGAAACCGAAATCGGCACTTTTTAGGTCTCAAAGGAGCAATAGGACTGCAGGAGGAAGAAGAACCCTCACAAAGCACCAGTGTCTCACACTTCATACACACTGCACTTTTCCAGTGGACAGCCAGGCAGCTCTATGAGATTGCAATAGTGTTCAGAAGAGAAACCAGATTTCCAAACTTAGAGGATTTCTTGCCTCAATTTCCCCCTGACATACTCAGAGGCAGATGCTCACAGCTAACCATTGAACTGATCAAGGGGTTCCCAATGGAGGAGTTAGAGTGAAGACTGAAGGAGCTGAGGGGGTTTGTGGCTCCATGAGGAGAGCAACAATACCAACCAAGCAGAGCTTCCAGGGTCTAGACCACCAGCCTGGGAGCACTTAGGGAGGTACCCATGACTCCAGCTGTGTATGTAAGGGAGGATGGTCCTGTCAGATATAGGTGGGAGAGGAGATCCTTGGTCCCATGAAGGCTGGATGCTGGGGGGGGGGAATTTGAGGGCGGGGAGGTGGGAGTGGAGGTGTAGATGGAGGCACATCCACATGGAGGCAGGAGGTGGGGGGATAAGTTAGGGGGTTCATGAGTGGGGGAGGGGAATGGGGTAAGGGGAAAACATCTGAAATGTGAATAAAATATCTAATAAAAAATAATAAATTTCCCCCTGTTTAACTAGCACATGTTAATTGTACAAAAGAATGGGTTTCATTATGATATTTTCATGCATGTATATATAATGTATTTTAATCATATTAACCTCGTTTGCCCACTCCCTTCCTGCTGGTCCATTCTCCTTCCCAAATATGATCCCTTACTTTAATGCCACACACACACACACACACATACACACACACACATACACACACACATACACACACACACACATACACACACACATACACACACACACACATACACACACACACACATACACACACACACACATACACACACACATACACACACACGATACCCATATGAGGGAAAACATGTGGCTTTGTCTCTCTGAGTCCGGCTTGTTTCACTTATGATAATATCCAGTTCCATTCATTTCTTGCAGATCACACACTTTTGCTCTTCTATAGAGATGAAGCTAAGCTCATTGTGTGATTATGCACCACGTTCTCTTTATCCATTCATCTGCCAACAGGTGCTTTAGACTTTCATGACTTCGCTGTTGCTAATACCGCTACAGTAAATGTTATATGAAGATACAGCTGTAATTGCTGACTATGGCGCCCTTTAGGCATAAGCTTAGGAGTGGTACACCTGGATTTTATTATATATATATATATATATATATACACATACACATATATGTATGATAGTTTTAATTTTAGCTTTTGATAAACATCCTTACTGATTTCCATAAGGGCTAGACTAACTTATATGCCCACCAGAAGTCCACAAAGATGGCAGCCAAGCCAAAAACAACACTGTTACTTTTTAATGGCAGCTATTCTGACTAGCATGCATTGGAATTTCAGTGTACTTTTGCTTTATTCTCCCCTCCTGGGTTGGTCATAGAGTATTTTTTATTCTGTACTTATGGCATGGCCTCAAGTGTACTCCACCCTCTCTCCATTGTTCTTTATTAAGCATTGTTGCACTGACAGCAGTAAAGAAGGGAAAGATAAAAACACACAGGCACATCCTCAGCTACTCACTCGTAGAGCGTTCTATTAAGCACGCGGCCTTTTAAGACTCTCTTGCTCTTAGGGTAGAAGTATTGCAGCTGCTCTTTTAGTAGCATATGGATTCTGATTGCTACTTAGATAAGAGTCAAGAGAATTAAATTCTCTGATTCCTCTAGAAAGAAGTCAGTGCCTCTTTGGAGGGAAATTCCATTGCCTGACTTGCAGAAGCGAGACTTCTTGGCATCTGAGGTTTCTACCTCATGCACTGTTGATTTTCAGGACCACTTGCTAACATTTTTAAGACTGGTCAGATGGGGGGTTGATGAATTGAATTAATCCACGTCTGCTAGTTATGTTTTTCAGTAGCACATTAAATGGATTAAAGGGGAATTTTAAAGTCACATTATCATCTTGGAATGGTTTTCAACCAAGGTTCTTAGAAGAAGTAGCTAACATTTCTCAAATGTATTATACAGGTTTCAAATATTATTGATACTGTCCTACAATCTTTACAATTCTATTCTGTCTGTAATACAGTAGTTTGGTGGTTTATCTCATGCTATATGGTGTGAAAGGAGGGACTACATGTCAGCTGTCTCAGAATTCCTCCATCACATACTGTCTTGCTCTGTACAAAGTTGTGCTCTTAGTATTTATTGAGGTGAAGAAAATCCAAGTGGAGAAATGTATTTACCACTAGGTATTCTGAATATAAATTATGTAACAACAAAAGCTTTCCCTAGGGACGATTTGAAGAAGTAAAGATAACTGGAACCTTGGGAGAGGTTTACAATGTTAACTTAGAGTTTATAATTTTCAAGTTAGGAAACATATGCTGATACTCCATAGTAAGATATTTCAAAAGCTGACAGAAAATACTAGTTTTTCATGATTATCAGAGTCTTAAAATATTTCATAAAGAAAATGTTCCAGTACAAACAAAGCCCACGTGGCATTCCGACATATATCTTAGGCACTTAATGAATGAGTTTTAATAAATGGCTCCATAGATGGCCATGTGTTATACAGATTCTGTTTTAGGTTGCTTTTCTGTTGGGTTTGGAAAACTACTCAAATCCAAAGGAATTGAAAGGAGGAAAGGATTTATTTCATCTTACATTTTCAGGTCAGAGTCCATCATTGAGGCAGGCTAGGGCAGGAAACCAAGCAGAAACAGAAGAAGAAACCATGGAGCAATATGGCTTATCGGTTCATTCTGTAGTTCATGTTCAGCTTGCTTTCTTATATAGCCCAGACCGACCAGCCTAGGGATGGAGCTGCCCATAGTGGGCTGGGTCTTTCCACATCCATTGTCCATCAAGACAATCTCTCACAGACATAGCATAGGGTGAACTGATCTAGGCAGTTCTTCAAGTGTTACTTCTTCTAGGTGACTCTAGTCTATGTCAAGTTGACAATAAAAAATGACCAGCATAGATGAAGGACATTGACACCAATGAATCTTTATGTCCACCCCCACCACTTACATGTGCTACACACAAAACAAACACGTTTTGATTTCTTTTACTATAGCTCAATTTTGCTTTGGGGGGAGTATTTAGATAAAAGCAGTTATAAGATTTGTATTCTTTTGAATCTGGCTTCTATCACTCAGCATAACTCAAAACACTAAAAAAAAAAAAAAAATTAGAAGGTTGGCAGCACCTGGGGAATGACACTTGAGATTGTTCTCTGACCTCCATGTGTACCACAGTGTTGAAAATCATTAATATCATATTTACCAACAATATGTTCTCCTTAAAGCTAAGCATTATACCATTGTATAAATAGATCAGAATCTGTTGTTTTCTACTGAGGGACTTTTGGGTTGTTTCTCCTTTAGGACCTATGATGCAGAGAAATGATCTAAGAATTTTCTTGAGGCTGTTTTGTTGTTTATATTTCTATTTCTCCTGGGCAAATATCCCAAAATAGAATGGAATATGTTAAAGTTATAAGATATCATCAACCTACTTTTTAATAAATGGTTGTACTACTGTACATCCTTGCCAGAAATATATTCCACCAACAGATAATGAAAAAAATAAGAGGGGAGAAAGAAAACAGTAAAAAGGAAATAGTAAAAATTGTAACTATAAGAAGATGGGATTGTAAGGTGGTTCAACAGCTAAAGACATTTCCAACCAAACCTGGTTGAGCCTCATCCCCAGAACACACATTGTGGTTGCTGGAGAGACCTGACTCCCGAGAGATGCCTTCTGACCCTCACATGAGTTCCCCACCTCCTCTCTCCTTGTATTTGTGTGCATGGAGGTCAGGGAATAATCTCAATTGTTTTTCCTCAGGTACTGTCTACTATTTTCTAGTTTTTAGGTTTTTGAGACAGGGTGTCATATTGGCCTGGAGCTTGCTGCATAGGCTAGGCTAGCTGGCCATCATCCTGCATAGGTCCTGTCTCCAGGACCCCAGTGCTGGAATCAGAAGTGTACCACTATGACCAGATGTTTTCTCCTGGGTTCTAGTGATTAAACTCAAGTTCTCATGCATGCAAAGCAAGCACTTCAACTGGGTTCTCTCTCGACCCAAGCCCATGGCTTCAAGAACTCAAGCACTCTTAGGATCCTAGGACTTTATCACAGAATCTGGAGCTCAAGAGGAGGAGGTATCCCTTAAATAGCCTTAAAGTTCTTAGCTTTCTCTGTCATCAGCATTCTGGGTTATGCCCTCAGCCATGGGGAAGTTTTTATTCTGGCTGCTTTATATTTTTGCTTCTAAAATTTCCGCTTGTTTTTCTGCATGTCTCCTCTGTCTTTGCTGATGCCTTTTGTCAGACATGTTTCTGATTGCCCATTTAACTATTTTTATAGATAGTAGCTACATCACATTTTTGCCATATAATTCTAGCATCTGTGCCATCACACTGGTTTTTGCCTGTTGATTGTTTTTTTTCCTTCATATAAATTGAAGTATCTGTGGCTCTCTGTATGCTGAGTAATTTAGGCGTGTATTCTGGTTGGCTTGAATGCTGTGTTTTGTGATTCTGATTCTTGATTACAGCCAGAAGTTTGGTGATATTTTGAATTCCACTGTTCTTCCTAATCTGTTTGTTGATACTTGATTTTCAGAGAACTGAAGGGGCCGTGTCATGTAGTCAGCCCAGGCTTTATGGCTATGCTCAGTGGGAGAGAAAAGTTGGTCTGTATTTAGTTCATCTTATCTTGAGCCAGAGCCAGGAAGCTTGGATTTTGAATGCCCACACTTACAAGATAAAAGAAAACCCACCTTATAGCTGTGTGTTAGCATTTACTCACCAGGTAACTGCTGTTAGAATCGATGTTCCTCAGGGGGGAGAGTCTCAGTTCTCAATATCCTGGGTTCTCAGAGCAGAGCCTGGAAGTGTATACACATCAGAAGCTCTCAATAAGAACATTTGAATGAACAACAACAAAAAGGCCAATAAATAAGGAAGCACTCAGTGCTGTGCACTGAGCAATTAGCAGCAGCAAGAAGGTAATTAGCACAACCAATCCTGGTGACCTTGGAAGAGTTGATTAACCTCTCTGTGTTTATGTGACATTTTCCTTTTATGTAATGATAGAATGCCATCTATTTCACGGGGAGGAGTAAAATATTTAGGACATGGTACAGACTCAAAAATACATTTTCTAAATTTCCTCTCTATTACTCCTCAAATGAAAACATAATGAAAGGTGGAGCTAGGTAAGAAATCCAAGGGGCAGGTTTCTGGGGTGGGGCAATGGGTTTTAAAGAGGCATACGACAAATGAATGTCAAGAGACTTTCTTCTTCAGTCTGTCTTCTCTATAAAAGAAACGCTCTTCACGTGGGGAGGGAGGAGAATACTGATTTTAAAGTTACGTGGGCATTTAGTTAGCCTTCCCCCCTCTTAATTGCCATACAATTGTACAAAACATTGGGTTCCGTTTTATGTTTATGCTTACATATCTCAGTTTAACCGTATCTGTACACTCCCGTCAGCCCTCTTTTCTCTTCTTCCCCAACCTCCTGATGCCTTCTCTTCCCCAGCGGAACTCCGTCTGTTCCCATGCCTTATAGTAAACTGTAGTCTTTATCTTTTTAAAAGTTCATTCCACATAACATCGTGATCCATTCATTTTCCTGCACACTATGTAATTTCCTTTCTCATCGTAGCTGTGTAAACGTCCCCTGTGCATATACCCTCATTTTATTTATCTAGTGGTCTGTCAATAGGCACTTAGGTTGATTCTGTAACTTGGCTATTGTGGATGGTATTACATGACATAAGAATGTGCTGGAATCTCTGTGGCTGAGTTAAACGTTTTCATCCCACCCAAGTTGAGCCTGCGTCTCTCTGTAGAATGGGCATAATAATATCCACTTGCAAACAGCTAATTCTTGTATGACAGAATGAAATTATAGGCATAGGAGAAAATGAGAAACTGCTTTTCTCTTTCCCTAGCCTGTCAAAGAGTCTTCTAATTGCCTGGTCAGTAATTGGCAACCTTACTAGCTTTGCTGCTGCTGGCCTTCGGGTCCAGTCTAGCTGGGCTGAGTTTGACACAGCCCCATGGCTGCTGAGTCATAGCCTGGTCTGCACATTGCCTAGGCATTCTTTAGTCCCTACAGATGAACAAGTGCATCTCCCAGGTTTCTAGCACTACTGGGATTTTCAGGTTTGGTCCTCTAAAGAACTCTATGTGCCTTACCCACTGGTGTCCAGTAACCTGCCTATCATGTACACAGGTTCTGAATACATTGTTTCTTAGGTAAAGAGTACCCCTTTCATTCTTTTTTTCAGGCACAGAACACAAATATGCTAAGAACAGTCTTAAACATCTAAATGAGTATCTTTATTTCCTCCTCAAAATCACCCTACACTGAGCCCTCTGGCTTGTATTCTTGATCTACATCATGCCCTACACTGACTAGGCATTGTATGGAAATGTTACTTTAATGACTGTGCACTGATACAAAATACCTGATAACTTTTAAAAAGTAAGCCTTGATTAACTTGATTGAGTTGTTCATTGATACAGCATATTTAACTTTTCTATAGATTCATAAAATCCTAATGAAAAGTAGCATTATATTTTGGGGGAGTTATTATATAAATGAAGAACAACTAGAACCTCAGCTATATTTTTTTAACTCCCTGGCACTGAGCTGCTGAACTCAGGCAACATGCATGTGAAGATGCGGACTGATTTGGGTTCTGTCCCTATGAGACCTGCGGTGCCACCTGATGCTAGGATACATGAGCTCTCCTTCCTCGAATGAACCTTCACGGATGAAAAGGGCACAATGGGGAGTGGTTGAGGTTTGACATTTGTTAGGTTTTTGCTTTCATGAAAGCCAAACAAGGTTTCATTTGCCACAGCAGAAGCGGATTAAAATCAAGGAGCCAAACCAAAGCCCTAAGAATATTTTCATCTTATTATAATTTCATGCTTCTAAAGTCCATTTCCACCTACCTCCATGCCCACAGAGGAAGACCTTCAGACATAAAGGGCTTACATTCTAGCCCTCCTGAGGTTTGGAGAAGCTGTTTAGCACTGGATGGCCAGGCTCAGGTGAAGTGGTGCTGGAAGGGTAGTTAATGTCAGGGTAGTTTCTGAGGAAGCATGTGGAGATAGTGTTCTGGGATCCTACTTCTGAGGAAGAGAGAAAGCCCTGTCTGCTGACCAGCTTGAGATAATGCCTGGAAGAGGTGAGCCAACGCCTGTCTCACTGTGGCCAACATTGTAAGTCCTTAGTCTTCATAAGAATATCAAGCTTATAATTGCTGGATCAGTAATTGGCAATTTTATTAGCTTGGTTGCTTTTGACCCTCTGTCCCAGTCTACTTGGGCCTAGAAGGGGAATCACATAGCTCTTGCATGCCCATCCAAGGAGTCTGGGAATCTTCATTTAAAACTGGCATCTGAGGCTGACTGGAGTAACTTATTGGCAGAGCGCTTGCCTAACATGTATGAAGTCCTGGGTTAAGTCCTCAAGATAGGAAGGAAAAAAATAGGGCTGAGTCAGGGGTTTCTGTTTCTGTTAGTTCATTTGTTCGTTTGCTTCTTTCTCTCTCTCTCTCTCTCTCTCTCTCTCTCTCTCTCTCTCTCTCTTTCCCTCTTTCTCTCTTTCATTCTTATTATTTATTTATTTATTTATTTCTTCTCTCTTTCTTCATTCTTTTAAATGAGTTTGTTTTTATATTATGTGTATGAGTGTTTGCCTATATGCCTATTTTTGCACAACATGTGTACAGTACCCAAAGACACCAGATGAGGGCATCAGATCCCCTGGAACTAGAGTTCCAATTCCAGTTATAGATGGTTGTGAGCCACCATATGGATGCTGGGAACCAAATCCAGGTCCTTTGCAAGAGCAGCTTAGCCATCTCTCTAGAATCTCGTTGTTGTTGTTGTTGTTGTTGTTGTTGTTGATGATGATGATGTTGTTGTTGTTTTGTTGTTGTTGCAGGGTCTCATGTATCCCACACTAGCCTGGAATTCAACAGGTAGCTATATGTGATATTGTAATGAAGAATGACCTTGGACTCCCAATCCTCTTTTCCCTACCTCTCAAGTACTTAGAATGTGGCATGCTCTGCCATACATGATTTCATGAGGTATTAACTATGGGATCTAATGGTTGATGCTCTCAGTATCTAAGCTTCATGCCCAGGGCCTAAGCTCAAGCTGTAAATGTAGTCAGGATGGTCCAGCATGAGAAGGTTGGGGTTCTAAGTTCAGGACAGCGTAAGAAGGGGGCATTGCTCACCACAGAACATCCAGCATTAGTTGGGATTTCCATCTGTGAGAGACATGTTGGCGTACTAGAAGCTCTGATTAAACTGCAAGTCTGCTGCGACCTTTTTATTCTCTCTGCTGATTGAGTTCTGCTTAAGTCACTGGAAGAAACGATTTCATTTCTAAGCATTTAGTCTCCCACTGGGAAAGTATGAGCTGAAACATTTTTACTCTGATCTCAGCAGAGCTAGAATATGATCACGGTGGTGGATGGCACATCCAATGTCTATTCAGGAATTAACTCTGCCACTAATCCTTGCCCTGAGTTCTCAGGCTTATTCAACCTCTGCCTTTTTCCAGTTCCAATTTATTTCTTTAACCAGCAAGACACATTGGTAAATACTGTAAGACAGTATCTAGTCATACACTTGAACTAACTCTGGGAGTCATCTCACCTGTATTCAGATGTATCCTCTGCTCGAAACGTTTCACAAGAAGAGCGTGACAACAGTTTTTTGCAACCTTTTATTCCAGTATTTAAGAAGCTGAGCAGCCATCTCCTTGTCTCATTGAAATGTTGCTTGGAATTCATTTTCTCTTGTCCACTGAGACCATGGCGAGTGGCTGGGGATGAGGTCATCAGTAACAATCTTTCATAAACTTGGAAACAAATAAACAAGCAAACAAACCATTGTAATCATTCTTCTTCTTCTTCCTCTTCCTTTTCTCCTACGTCATGAACACAACCCCAGATTTTCCTCAAAGGGTTAACTTTCTTGTCTTTAGCTATCCTCTGGAAAGTCCTCTGAATCCCTACAACTGTCTACATTGCTTCAAAGTAACTGTTACAATGATCAGGAATTTAGACTTATGGCAAGTACAGTTTTGAAGACCAGATCAGTGACATCTATGTCCCTAAGCCATTTGGGGTGACAAATGGAAGGAATCGTTAGGGGCATAGTTTGGAGCCTTCAGTCTTGAAATGACTTTTAAATGTAAAGCTGAAGAATGCAAGACACTGTGCCCTCTGCACTCTCATCCTTTCTTGTCTGACCATTTTTGGAATTTTTTCTTTGGTGTATTTTAGAATACTGCGCCCAAAGACTTTGAGATAACAGAGATAATGATTACTGCAAATAACAATAAAGTCAAGTGGCATTTGTTTACCCGTGAAATGAATTTGTGCTCTGTGGGGAAGTTAAGGCAATAGTAAGAAGGAGATTAAAGTGAAAGAAAGGAGAATTCAATCCACATTCTTAAGATACCTCCTTTGTGTAAAGTGAATGTTAGCTCCGTGGATATACAAATGAGTATACAGTGCCTATTATTATAACAGAAAGGAACAAAACGGTTGAGACTGTCAATTCAAGGTATTCCAGGGCACCAGAGAATCAGTGAAGGAGCATTCTAAAGCATTCATTATGGGGACAGTTATGAATTTAATCTGTATGGATATTTTAGTCAGAAAGAATCTTGCTTCTCAGAGTTTCAGTCTTGATAAGTTATGGGGAAACTTATCAGCAGAATAGCTTTATCTATAAGTGAGAAAATAAATGCAATCATGGTGAAAATGAACTTTGAACAGTATTAAAGTCAGAGGATTTAACAGTTCACATTTAATGCATGGACTCACTTAACCTTCGCAACAATACTGTAAAGCACATATGCCATATGGAAGAGGCAAAACCGTGGAACTGAATAAGTAAAAACATGGTGAGAATTCTGGAGTAGTGGGTCTGCAGGACATGGAAAGGTTTATGTAGAGATGGTACCAATAGGATTTAGAGAGTTAGGTCCCGAGTTTAGGTGGCCTTATGGGTACCACTTGAGGGCTAGGATGGAACACAGGAGATGTTATGATGATGGAGAAGGACACAAGGCTACTGGAATTATTTCAGAGTATTCTGGCAACAGATGAATGTACAGTAATAGAAACCACTGGTTGTGTCAGGATATGGTTCGAGTCATTGAGAAATATTGGCAAACTGCTTGGCCATTTGAGAAGCATGCTTGAAAGGGATCAAATCCTTCTTCCTTCTTCCTTCTTCCTTCTTCCTTCTTCCTCCTTCCTTCTTCCTCCTTCCTCCTTCCTCCTTCCTTCTTCCTTCTTCCTTCTTCCAACTGTGGCTTTCTTCTCTCATCTTTCTTTTTTTTTACCAAGGCTTCTAAAACCCTTAATAGATGTTCCTCCTTGCCTCGGCTTTGTGAGTACAGCAGTCTCCCTCTCTGGCTCAAATTCCCCTGTGCATTGCAACCTTGAAGGACCGCCATCACTGTCAGCCTCGGAGGCTCCACATCACTTTCTCTCATGGTGGCTTCCATACCACCTTCTTTCCCCATAATTAGAGTCACCACCCTCAGGAACTCCTCATAGCTTTTCTATCTCTGTCTTGATGTTACCTCTCACCAGCCTTCAGAGATAACGCCTCCTCTTCTACAGCCCACCTCTGTTCATCCCCTGCCTCATCGCAGTCTCTCCCTCTCCTTCAGTGCAATGACAAGAGACTGCAGAATCTGCACACTGGGTGGCTTTTTGTGACTTTGAGTTTGACTCTGAATGTCACTATAATAAAGGTAATTATGTGAGGTCACAGTTGTGGACCATTATGTAGGTTCCCTGGGTAGAAGAAGGCAGTAAGAACAAATACTTTAAAGTTAAAAGGATCTTCTCACCAACATTAATTTTAAAGAAAGGGTAAAGCATACTGAGACAGAAGTGTGATTATCCAGATGTTGTAAGTTGAAAAATCTGAACTTTCTGTGAAGAAAGGATCAATTACATTTTTGGTTAACCAAGAAATTAGGATTTTCAATACTATACTTCATATCCCTCCATCTGTGTGTGGGGGAGCAGACTACAGTATTAAGTGAAAGTAAACTAGAACGACTGTATACAATATGATATGCACTTTATTTCGCTTTCATATTTGTGCTTGGGCAATATCTAGGAATGTTGTTGAAAGTAAGAATGCAGTTATCTCTGAGAGATTGAATTCCATTTTATCACTGCATTGGTAATTTGTAGACTACGGCTGATTAACATGGAGCAGACAGGAAGAGTGGGCTCACAGGAGGATGTACTGTTTGACCTGCACTAGACAGTGTTTGGAAAGCCCATTTCTATTTTTTAAAAAATTGTTTTATTTTTATTAATTTTTCTTTAACATAAAATGGCTTCACTGTGACATTATATATAAGTATATATACTATATATGACATATTATATATAATGTCAGTTTCCTTTTGTTTCTGTGATAAAGCATTCTGAGGAAAAGGTTTATTTTATCTTATATTCCCAGGTCATAGTCCATCACTGAGAGCAGTTAGGGCAAGAAACTCTGCAAGGAAATTCAGAAATCACAGAGGAACCAGCATGCTAACTTGCTTGCTGGATAAAATTCAGCTAGCTTTTATATACAGTCCAACTTCCTAGGGATGACACCGCCCACAGTGGACTTGACCCTTCTATATCAATTAGCTCTCAAGACAATGTCCACAGATATGACCTGGGCAGTATTTTTTAGTTGAGATTTCCTCTTCAGATGATTCTAAGGTGTGTCAAGTTGACAATAAACACTAACCAAGATGACCATCATGCTTTGCTCTAGCTCTTCTTGTTCTCTGCATCCTCTGTCTTCTTCTTTCTCTCCCACTCTCCCTCTTTCCCACTTCTCTGTCTCATTCTTATTAGCAGCCTCTTTTTTTTCTCCACATAGCCTCCTTCCTATTCTGCTTTCATGATACATCTATTCCATCATCCATTTTCTGTCTTAAAGAAAAAAATTGCTTAAAAATTAAAATGGCTTAAAGAAAAGCCTGCTCATTGAATGAAATTTCTTCCTAAAATTTCTGTCCAGTAAGAAATTTATTTGAAGTAATAAACACATTTTCCCAGGGACACAACAGTTGTTAGTGATTTCCAGAATATTTTAGCTCACTTGACATCTTTGGACACATTAGGAAAAAGGTATTGATTCTTCAAAGCACCTTATTGCCAGGTGTGGGAAATTACTGTAATGAAAAGACTGTGATGGCCTTTGCATTGTGGTGCATGAGCCTGCATGTAAATGAGGGATATGCAGGCCTCTTTCCTCCTTGGTGGAGTGAGACCTTAATTCTAAGGGATGGAGTCTTGCTGACTGCATACATACTTGCATGGTAGGAAGAGAACAGATGCATATCAATGGTGTGTGAGAGAACTATGAACCCTGGAATTTGGGGTACCCAGAAACAACACTAATGCTTCAAAGGAAGGAAGATGAGAGAGGCTCAATAGAAAGCCGATCCCCAAAAGCAGCATTTCAGGTTCTTAATGCTGACTGTGGTGTCCTGTATTGAGGAGCTCCCTGCCCTTTCATTCTTCTGGGGCCCCTCCTCATGGGGCCTTTGGAAGTGGAGCTAAATCCCTGATTACAATGGAGCTGTCTCCCAGGGGTGGATAGATTTACACTAATTGTGTGTGGACCCCCGTGGAGGACAGATTAATGGGATCTGCTCTTGTGTTCAAATCATAATGCTCATTGAACAGCTGTGCTTCCTGCGTTAGTCCACAGCCGCTTGTGGTAGTTTCAAGCCTGGATCTTTCCATCTCTCATGGATGCAGTGACATTTCCCGATTTACCGAAATGACAAGCCCGAGGGTCAGTCGGGAAACCCATAGATCTCTGAACAAACAGATGCCACGAATCTTCTCTGGCTTTTTGGTTCTGTTACTAAGTGCTCCTTGGATCTGGGCCACACGTCACATTATCAAATAAAAGCAGCACCTTGAGGTCTCTTGTAGGGGAATATCCTTAACCTTAAAACTAGTAAAATTATAGACATTTTAGTGATTATTATACTCAGCTGTGGCTACGGAGAGAGATTAGACAAAGGGCTTATGGGAAATATTTCCCAAAAAATGATAATGGAAAAACTCTTATGTACATGAAAGTGGTCCATGAATTATAAAACACCCATTACACAAATTTTATTTAATGTGAATATTAATTTGCAGATTGCTAAAGTAATATGATTGCCATGATTATTTAACTTAAAAAAATCATGTTCTTGGACTTTGAATCAACCAGTATTAGTGTCGGTAGAAAAGACTCAACATACTCGGAAGAGGAGCTACATATAAGGGGATGCTTAAGAAATTTTCAGCGAGCCTTCAAGGATTCTTCCCTCCTCCCTCCTCCCTCCTCTCTCTGCTTTGGTTTGGCTTTGTCTGTCATTCAAAGACCGTGAACTGACACAGGAGGCATGAACTGAGCACAAGACTGTGCGCCAGTGGAGGGAACAGTGCATGCCTCCACAATGTGGAGCCACAGCTTCCCACTCACCTCAGCTTTGTGGGGGTAGTCATCTTAAAGTTGACTAGCCTCCACCATCAAATAGAACTTTCCATTGCAATCTGAGTGTCTGGGTCGAGGTAGGGAGTAGCAATGGAAGACACTTGATAGGGACAAATGGTAGAGAATTTGTCATTTTTAATGAACTCTGGAGGTTCCCTGGGACACAAGTTCCATTGTAAAGATTTATCCATCAACTCAAGTTGATTGCCCATTATATGCTTGTTCTTGTAGAAAGAGTCCACAGGCAGATTACACAGCCCGAGAAGAGAAGGATGGTATTTGGCTTCCTTAAAATACTCATCATTTCATGGGCATGGTAAAGCACACCTTCAATTCCAGCACTTGTGAGGCAGAGGCAGGCAGTTCTCTATGGCTTGGAGGCCAGCCTGGTCTACATAGTGACTTCCAGGCTAGCTGGAGCTACCTAGTGAGAACTATCTGAAAAACATTTTAAAATGTTCCTACTCATGGGGGACCTCCCCCTTCTTAGGGGGAAGGGTATGTGAGGGAGGGACTAGGAGGAGAGGAAGGAGAGGTGATCTCCTTCTGTGATCAAGATGTAAAGTGAATAAATGAAAAAAATTCTATCAGTTTTCCACTCAAAATCTGGCAAAAAAAAAAAAAACAACAACCCATAATCCAAGTGAAACTCAATATACTTACTACACACGTGATAATAACTGTTCAAAAGCTCTAGCGTTCCATTCTTTCCACCCCATGCTCCTGATATGCATAGTGTTTCATTATTTTTAACTCCTCTGCTATTCAAAGGAGGAGTCTGCCTCATTCAATTCGAAGAAAATTCTCTGAAAGTTAAAAACATACAAAAAAGAGAAAGAACAGAAAGAGAGAGAGAGAGAGAAACAAACAAAAAAGGAAGGAATGAGGAGGAAGGAAGGAAGGAAGGAAGGAAGGAAGGAAGGAAGGAAGAAAGGAGGGAGGGGGGAGAGAGGGAGGGAGGGAGAGAGGGAGGGAGGGAGGGAGAGACAAGGAGAGAGAGAGAGAGAGAGAGAGAGAGAGAGAGAGAGAGAGAGGGAATTGCCTGGTATAAGGGTCTGGCATCACTAACTTTGTTCGAGTGTGCCTACCTCCACTGTAGTGTCTTCTGCCAAATACTGATTTGGACCCCCAAAAGTTTCCCTTTCAATCAGATGGGGTATTTCTCTCCTCCTTTGTGGTGCTAGAAAAGCTACTTTCTATTGTATTGGTCCTTCTTCTGTAGACTTGAAGGAGACATATTTCCTTTGCCAACCTAGTCGTTATTCAGATTTCCACGTAAACACCTTGCATGTGTTCACTCTTGTGAGTCCCTTGCAGATTGCTGATGGTTTCAGACCCACCTGGACTAGAATTGTCAGTGCTCCTCAGTCTGTTTGATTTAGAAGCCCAGAGTACTCTAGTAGTATTTGTTTGTTAATTTCTTATACTGCAGGTAGTACTCATGTGTTACTTTGTCCATATTATGATTCTGCACTGTGGGTTTTGGGGGACATAATAGCTGAGAGAGGCGAATGTCTCCAATGCCTGTATGGTAACTGTTACCATTGTTATCAGGTAGGCATGAGTTCATTCATATTCATATCCCCTCCCTCTCCTTCTCTCTTTCCCTCTTACCCTTTCACTGAAACATGGTCTCAAGTAGCCAGGCTGACCTTGAATATGCTGTATAGCCAAGGCTGACCTAGAACTCGTGATCCTCCTGCCTCCATGTCCCAATTGCCGAGATGGCTGATGCACAGCACAGCACCACAAGTGGTAAGCCCCTTTATCTCTATCAGTACTGGCTTCATGTTGTTTTATGCAAATCTATTGGCTAGTTACATCATAGGGACAGTTTATTGCCGTTGTTGACAGTACTCTTACCTGGCTGGAATAAGACGACTAAAAAAGCCACAAATTGATTCCATCTTAAAAGCTAAAAATAAGTGTGATGGTGAGCACATGCCTGTCAACCTTGCACTCAGGAAGAAGAGGACGGAGGGTGGAAAGCTCAAGTCTATCCTGGGCTACATAGCAAGACCCTGTTTTTAAATGAATGCCCGTGGACAGAAAGCAGCAGTAACAAAATTTGAGCGGAAAACAACTCCCAACCGCCACCCTAACACTGGTTCTTCATTCTGCTCTGGTCTCAGACCCTCATTCCTGGTTTTGTATACCTGCTACCATTAGGCATCCAGTTTGTTATATTATCATTTTTATTTTCCAATTTTTAAATTTTAGCAGGACAGCAATGAGAATTTACTTTGGGTTGTTACAACTTGTGTACACACTTGTATATATAAGTTACTTTTAGGTTGTTACAACTACACACTCGTTATATAAGTTATTTTGCATCGTTGTAACAAAACACCGGAGGCTGGTTAACTTTATAAAGACAGCAGTTTTGTTAGTTCTGGAGGCTCAAGAGCCAGCATCTGGTGGTTGTCTGTTCCTGTCAAAGTCTCACTATAGCAAGGGCAACATTTTGATGGATGGGCTTTTTTCCAACTTTCTATATATTACAATAATAATTTTTATTTGCTAATCTCATTCTATACAAATGATTAATACAAATACTTGGTTCTTAAGATATTTTTCAAGATGTAAAACTAATGCATTGCACACTATGTCATTTGTTTGATTGGTGTACTTTTAAGAATATTTAAATTTTTATTACACAGAGATAGCATTCTTGCATATTGGAGTGTTTCCTTCCAGGCTTTGAAAATGTGTTTGGATATGTTTTATTTACACAGACACAGGGGGAATCACTTCACCACATACAGAACTGAAATTATTCTCTCAAAAAACACCCCACCACCTTTGGTTAATATTTGCATGTTCCCACAAAAGACAATAATTTTAGATGTTCTTTACTTGTCTTGCTTTTCCATGGGAACTCCTCTTCAGGTGGGTTTGTGATTTCCACAAGCCGAGAATTTGCAGGGCTTTGGAGATATCCCTAAATGTGAAACAGTTCCTGCAGGCGGTGGTCCATCAGTTGGGAATGGCCGGTATGCACTTGCTTAAGCAGCATGTGTAACATGCTCACCGGCTTGTAAGCCATGGAGCAAAGCCCAGCAGTGATGTGGGAGGTGACTCCAGCTGAATGCTGGGGTTGTGCAGCCCTGTCACATCTGAATAATGCCTCTTTAGGAATGCTACCTACCTAATGGGGAAGAATGAGAAAGGTCTATTTATCATCATCCTATGCGTGAGATACAAAGATGTCATCTATAGCCTTGCCGAGCCTTGCATACTTCTGTGTTATGCTGGGTAGGGGAGCAGAGTTTCCAAAACCATGCATATCATCTATCAGAAATGCATCTCTTAAGATTTCTATTTTCCATCTACATGGTGAAGTCATAAAACTCGTGAAACATCACTGCATTTTCTTTTCTGCAGTGAGAGGGCTTAAATGTGACTCAAGTGCAGAAAGCAGTCACCAGATATTGTGGTTTTACTGTGCAGGTTCAGTGTTAGTGTTGTTAACTTTGGCTATAGTTGCTGCAGAATGCTTTAAAAGGCAGTTTCGCTAGGTACCCTGGTCCCTAAGTACAATCTTAGAACAATCATGGGTGAAGATTGTGGAGGCTGGAGGCTGGGCACTCCATCCAGTCTCTCCACCCTGTTTTTCACTTTCAGAATGTTACTGTGGCATGAGCTAAATCCCCCTCCAGCAACTATAGCACCCACAAGAGGGAGGACAAAGGTAAAAACAGAAGGGGACATGAAATCAGGTATTGCCCTAAGTTACTAGGAGACAGGAGAGAAATGGGGGTAGAATTCGTTCGGCTAGATGCTGATTGCACCATCTGTGAGTGTGTCAGGAGCGCCGATAGACTCAATAGACTGAGCTATTTTTTTTCCCTATCACATTTAGAGACAAGCTGCTTCCTGAATTGGATGAAGTTTAAGGTTATGCTTGCAGATTTCCAAAGTGAACATTGAGGCTTTTCCCATTCTTTGCCTGTCTCCTGGGCTGTGTAACTCATGGTAACTGGGAATTTACATCTTTGGAGCAACTTTGCTTGCTGATTTGTCTCCATAGCAGTTAGGTGGGGAATAAGGCTCATCAACCCGGGGCTTGATTTTCCAACATCTCATCACTCAGGGACTTATTATCTACTTTGTGAGGTTGCTGCGTCTCTTGCTTTGCACTGTTTTACCTCCTGCTGGATTTGGGTCATTTTCCTGCTCCTTAGGACTTCCACCATTGGGTGAGGATGGAGAACAGCCAAAGCATTCACTTCATGATAGGAAATCTACAAAGGGCTGCGTGAGGAAGAAACCTGAGCCCTTTGCATACAATCTGGTGGGGTGGGATCTGTGGATTTGGGTTAGATGCCCTATCTGTCCCCATCACTGCTGATAATGAAGAGTTGACTTTGTGGAAAACAGGATAGAAATGGACTGCAAAATGCAGGGATCTTGCAGTGAGCCGTGACTTCAACACGTTCCTGTAATATAATACTATAATGAGAGGCAGTCCAAGTCCGTATGAATTCACTGAAGTAGCAAATTGGTGTGCAAGCCTTCTTGCCATCCAGCACAGGTCAGGCACTTATTAAAATGGACGTCTTCAATGAGGATGTGAGTGTGGTCAAGCTGGACTTCAGAATCATCTGAGGCAATTTTCAAATCATATGCATAGCACTTTCATGTAACAGAACTTGAGAGGAAGCCAGGGTGCAGACTTGGGCAAAAATTCCTAAGATAATCATCGAATGACCTTATCCACTGAACAAAGGAAATGGATCTCTCAAGATCCTGTGATCTTGAGAGGTCTCAGTGAAAGCAATGCAAACCATTCAAATAGAGTCCCCAGATGTAAAGGCACCCAAATGCTTAAACCTGAAACCAGGGCTTCCTAAGGTAATTGCAATGTGGCTTCCTGGAGCTGGTTCTCACGAACCATTTTCACATTCTTATCTGCATGAACCATCTTCACATTCTTATCAGCAGGACCTTGAAACATGTGTGTGACTCTGCTGGCTACTCCTTGCTCGCTATTAGCACACTAGGTCCCTTTCTTGCTTGACTCACTGGCATTCCTTCCTCTTCTTCATTTTTGGAAGGTCCAGTCAGTTCATCATGATCAGAAAGCCCTAAGTCAGATGTCGTTAAAGTAAGGAAGAATACAAAAGCAAGGTGCCCCACCCTGAGCATTGCCTGCAGACCTCAGAGTTATGCTCTTTCTCCCTTGTCAGGATGTGGAGGAGTGGAAGCATTTGAAATCTGGTCCACTTCACACTCTGAATCCTTCTGTCTGGTTCACAATAGACCCTTACTGAGACTGTCCTCCAAAATTCAATCAACCTCCACTATTGTGGCTGAGACTCACATCTTCACGCCTTCTTCTTCTGTATTTTTTTTTCCTTATCTGGACCGTGAACCCTTCACTTGTCTTTATTCCAGATATTATTTTCTTCACAATAAAACAATTAATTAGAAAATTAATTGGATCACTTATCATCCCTGTTTGAAAACTTTTCTTAGATTCTTATTAATATACGGTCACAGCAGCATATTCAAGACCATTGCAAAGGACTCGCTGTCTTTGTGGCCTTGGTCCACCACCTCTTTACTTCTGGCTTTTAAAATTCTCCTCTTCTCCCCAACTCAGCAACTACAGCTTCATCCTTGCCACAGAATCTTGCCTCCATACCCATTATACTCTGGACTATTCACGCCTGACTTTCTTGCCAGAAACTCTTCCTATTCTATGACCCAGCTAAAAGAGTCCCATGCCCTTCTTGTCAACACTACACCCTCCCCCTTACTAAACTGTCTGAATAGGTTTTGTTGTTGTTTTGACACACTCTTTCATTCTGTTGCCTTCAAACTCAAGGTGATCCTTCTGCCTCAGCCTGGGCTTAGAGGTATGAGCCAACATAGCCAGTTTCTGCGGCACAGTGTAAGCTATTGTCCTTCTCAGGTTTGGGTATTCGAGCCGTTGAATTTGTGGGGTTCTAGTATTTAGACCATTGTATTTAGGATGCTGTATTTGTGGGGCTTTAGTATTAAATCCTTTATATTTGTGGCTCACTTACTGCTGGTGCTACATTCCTGTGAGATGAAACATGAAGTGTCAGAGCAGTACGGGACAGGAGGATGCAGAACAAAGAGCAGGGACAGGTGAGAGAAGAGGACACAGCTGTCAGAGTTCTCTGTTCTCTCCAGCACCTCAGGGGTGTGCCCCAACAGCACACGTTCTTTTGATTCCTTGCCAAAAGCCTCCTTCATGTTCTTCTTCTCCTTGCTGATGGAGTGGGACAATGCAGAAACCCTAGGGACTTCTTGTTGCTTTCCATAAAACAACAACCTTCCTTTTCCTTGTCACTGTCACCAAATCAGGAATAGGCACCCTCCTGTCTGCCCCAGAGGCATATCCTTGCATTAGAAGCTGGCCATGAAATTAGCAGGTAGTCAGAGAAGCCCTGTTACCACTTAGAACTCAGGTGATTTTATCTTTTAGTAATACCACTCCTTTTCTGACCTAGGGTTATTCATTTGCTTATTTTGTGCTACTAGTTATCAAACCCAGAGGTTCACTTACAGTAGGTAGATGCACTACCAATTATGTTATACTCCATGTCTTCTAATACAGACTTATATAACCAGACATCAAGCCAGTCATGTCTAAAGGATGGTGTGCATATTGCTTCAAGTCCTATGAATGAGGAAGAATGAGGGGAAAAACTAAGAGAGTCCCAAAGAAAGCTACCATCCTTTACCATACACATGGGAAGACTTGTATTGGTTCCTTCAGTTCTGGAGAAAGATGGAAGGAGAGGAGAGAAGAGATGCAGGCATGCAGTCAGCAAGGTTATTCTTGATGTAGACACTTCAAATTACACATTAGACCATGGGAAAAAGCTGATGTGCTGGATTCAGAAATATACTTTGGGGCTTAGAAACACCTCCTTCAAATTCTGACCTGTCATTTACTTTGACAATGCTAGTCTCCATGGCCAAGCCTGTTTCCTCATCTGTAATATGGGATCACACCAGCGCCACATGCAAGCTCCCTGGAGCAGTGCATGGCTTCTCACTTTCTGTTCCCATTTGACCATTGTCACATATCCTATGAATTTTCATGTTACTGAGGGGCAGGAGATCCAAGTTGCAGTTTAATGATGTCACAGTCTCTTACTATTGCTTATGGTTTCCATAGCAAGGATCTCACATAAAGAGAGGCCCTGAATGGAGAGGGATAGGCAGGTTTTGAGTGTCCTTATTTCTGGTTCAGAACACTAAGAACTGACTCCTCTCACTTCCTTCCTAGCTTTATGTTCTTGCTCCTTAGCTCGCCTCTTCCCTGTCCCTCAACATTTTCTGGCCGATGGCCCTGAGACCAAGCACTCGTAGCTGTGAGTCACTGATGACAAGAGTGGCTTTCAGATTCATGCTTTTCTTTTAATACTGAATTACAAGTTTCCCATGCACAATCCTCTGGCAGGTTTGACAACTCTGCCTTTCCTGGGCTTGAGGAAATGCTCTTCTCATCCAGGCAAAGAGCCACGAGAAGCATAGTCCTCAGGGCAGGAGAGGAGGGCTGTGTGCCCATTTCATGGTTCATAGAACCGTCTACTCTGCAGAACTAGCAGGAGAGCTTTACAACACAGGATCTCTGGCTCTATCTGAGGAATACTGATAGAGTCCTCGTCTTGGGACTAGGGTCCTGTGATCTGAACACTCACCAGGTTCACTGGGTAAGCATCAGAGACCCAGTTTGATCTCTTGCAATATGCCTGCAAGGGCCTATGGCCTGCTAACGTGGACATTCCTGGGATGCTTCCTTTGGGCCATGTTTTCAGGCTACAAGTTTAGAGGAGATGCAAAAGCTCAAAAGATCTTAATTGTTCTTAGCTGAGTGTGAAGGAAGGACTGTGAACCACAGTAGACACCATCCTTCCGTTTACATGTGCTGGATAATCTAAAATGGCTCAGAAACCACATTTCCAACAATTTACTATTTTCTGGGATATCCTGAGTATGTTTTCAAGTAGGATTCCCTGTAAGTTACAGGCATCATTTTTTTTTCTTTTCCTAAGGGACAGCCTAGATCGGTAGTGCAGGAGTGTGGTGTCTGTCTTGGCAGGCCCTCACTTTACACACTCAATAGCACCCTCATCGATGTGGCGTCCCCTCCTGATGGGACCTGAAAGACGGAAACAACTCTAGTTATTCTCTGCAAGTGACTAGATTAAGTAATGGCTTAAGAAAGCAGACACATTGGCCGCAAGGAGCCTGGGAACCTCATTCATAATTTTTCTCTTTGGCTACAGCTAGAGCTCCTTAAATCTCATCCCTGCTGTCCTGAGACCTTCCTGCGTGAGAGTTAGACTTGGCAGCAGTGCTTTAGAGGTGTTTACACTCCAACTGGAGCCTTGGGTGTGGTTAGGAAAAAAAATGAGAAGCATGAAATGCTGCAGATAATTCATCTCCTCCAGGTGGTTCCTGTCCACAGCCGGCCCTTATCTCCTCTTTCTACAACACCTACTTACTCGGATCTCAACTTGTTTTTGGCAGTGCTCTGGATGTGCAATGTGGTTGCCATGGTGATGCTACCCAGCATGCCACGTGCTGCTTCATCTTCTCTCCATCTCTTCATTTCTCTCCAGTGTGTGCTTGTTCGCTCCCACTTCTACCTCACAGACACCTACCCCAACCTTTTTTTCCTAATTGAGGACATCAAACACCACACTTCTTCAAGACATTTTGCTACATCTCCCCCACACTCTTATTGAACGTGTTTTAATTTCATATAATCAGAATAACCTGGTACTGACTGGAGAAAAGGGAAGAAAGTTGCCCCAAATGTTAAATTTCCCACGTTTATGCTGGTTCCCTGGGAGTCTGAGGGAATTCAGGCAAGTGTTAATCAAATTAGCATCCCTCTACTTTCCCAGAGATTAAGTCTTTACTGAGGTTGAGAGAGAGACTTTCTGATTTCTACCTGGGCTCCCTCATGTCTTGCTGCTGTCTGTGGAGCTGAAAGCTCTGAGCTGCCCTCGGTCCCAATTGCCTGTTCATGAAATATCCATTTTGCACATTATTTGCATTAACCCTTAGGCATCTCTGTAGATGCCAAAATGCTGGGTTGTCAGGAGTTGGTCCAAATATGAAGATCATGATGTCACTGTTAACTGTTTATCTCCACCTCCCAAGACTTGTGTAACTAACTGGTAGATGATGAGAAGGGCTGAGAGAAGGACTTCAACTATGTGTACCTAACCAGGTGAAAATAGAGTATTTTCTCCTACATATACCAAAGATGTCTTTCTTTTTCTTGATAATTAGAAAGATACTAGAAAATAAATAAATAAGCATGCCTTTCCCCCAACGCCTTTCTAAAAAGAAGCTGTCTCATCTGTATGTCATAAGCAAAATGAGTTATATTTCTTTCTTTCCTAAACTGATAAAAGGATTTACATTAGGAAAAACAATCCCAGAATTACCATTTATGTATGTTCCAGATGCCTCGATTCTCTAAACTTAAGACAACCAATTAGTCAGTCACCTTAGATGACCAACATGATACAACCTGATTTCTTTTTTCTTTCTTCTATACCAGAAGTGCTCAGAAACAACCAGGCCTCACCATTCTCTTCCCGTTGATCTTTAGTGTGTTTACTTACCTGCATCTGCTCTCTCGGGGCCCAAGAACATATAAAAGGATAGAAATGCAAGTGGGTCACACGATTCTCATAGGCAGAGCTGGTTTTAGGGCCATTTAATGTGGAAAACAAAAAAGGAGACATTTTAAAGGGACCTGCCCAAGAATGAGGTCAACCTACATTATGTCTCACTGCTTTAAGAAGCCAGGTTTTGATACTTCATTCTTTCCTAAAATCAATAATTGAGTCACTTTCCCTCCTCCCTTTCCCTCTCCCTCTGTGTGTATATTGAGTATATATGTGTGAATGTGTGTGTGTGTGTGTGTGTGTGTGAGTGTATGTGTGTATATGTGCTATGTATGTCTGTGGATGTGTTGAGTGCATGTTTGTGCATGTGTTTGTGTATGTATGTGTGTGTGTGTGTGTGCATAGAAAAGTCAGAAAGTTGTGAGAGCTGCTTTTCATGCTACTCTTCTAGAAGTTCTAACAGATCGATAGGTGTTTATTGAACACTTAGCACCAGAAAGGAACTAATTTAGATTCTGCAAGAGGATAATAGGACAAGATTTGACTCTTTAAATAGTGCATTGTCTGTCACAGAATTCAAGACACAGGCAAGAAAAGTTCAATAGCCAACAGGAATAAAATGATCCATAAGAACAGTACATAAAATACTGAAATGTAGAGCACAGACAAAAGGACAGAGGGAGGGAAAAAGGGAGGAGGCATGCATGGTCAAGAAAGTGGGAGAGGGTGGGTAAGAGCTCATGGAGGCGATTAAGCAGGAGCAATGTTCAAACTGCATTCATCTGAAAGCAAACAGAGACACTGGCAAATGCATATTGTTCCAAGACAGCAAAGAAGCCCCTTGACATTAGCAAAGGTTCATACAGAGAACATGAGAGAATTCCAGCTGTGCAGATGTGGGTCAAGATGTGGAAGGCCCTGAGTAAAGTTCAGCTCTTAACTCCAGCTAGGAGGAACCCATTGGAGATTTGGAAGCAATGGCTGACATAGCAATATGGAGTCTCTACTAAGATTATATGGAGTCTCTAGTAAGATTAAGGGGGCACGTAAGGATAATAAGGATGTAAGGTAGAGATCTCAGAGACAGGCTCTTTGAGAGACCTGCATAGAGATGATAACGCTCCATAGCGTGACAGAAGGAAGGAGGGGCTCATGCAAGGGCTTCTTGTAAGGGCTGGTGAGCTTGTAATTCCAGCATTTGGGACAAGAGCAGGAGAGTCAAGTGATGAGTGAAGATGGAGACACCTGGGAAGTTTCAGGATTGAAGGAGTCAGACCAGCTAGCATCTACAGGACGCTTAGCATTTTCCAAGTGCTTCATAAACATTAAATAACTTGAAAAAGATAAATCAGGCAGATGGCTATTTTGAAGAAGTGGTCTATCAGCTTCATTTCAGACACTGTGAGTTTGTAATGGGGGAAAGGCGAATGGTTTGAGCAAAGAAGGGATGAAAACAGACGATAAGATGAGGTTAGACTGGAGGCGTAGGGCTCGGGGGAGGGATCAAGATTAAAGCATTTTATGCACATGTATGGAAACTGCAGTTCAGATCCCCATGACCCACATACATGTTATCAATGTGGGGAGCTGTGGTGGTTACTCTGTAACCACCTGAGATGGCAGAATTGGGAGATTCCCCAGAGCAAGTCATCTAGCAAGATTAAACACATCAGTAAGTTCTAGGTTTGCCTGAGAGACCCTACCTGGATGAATAAAGTGGAAGATAGAGGATGCTTCTCATCCTTAGGTCTCCACATACACAAGCCACACATGTACACATTTACCTCCATCCATGTGTATCCACCCAAGGCAAACATGTCTACATATACAGATGCATGTGTGCATACATCGAAATGGAAGGAAAAATAAAGGTGGGAGGCATAGAACTGAAAGGCAGTCAGAATGAAGAGTTGGTGTCTAAGACCAGCTCACAGGGTGCATCAGCCCATGTTGAATGTCAACGAACGAAGGGGAATGAGATCCCTCAGTCAAATCTAAAGCTCACCAGCATGGCTCACTAGTCAGCTTGCTCTGGGAATCCCCTGTCTCTAGGTTAGAATTACAGGATTGATGTGGATTCTGGGGTGGAGAGGGAAGGGGCAGGGGTGTAGACAGCAAAGTAGGTAAGGAAAACTGAGTCACAGTTGAAGAAGGAAAGCAAGACAGTTGTAGGGGAACATTTAGACAGGAAGCAACACTGCAGAATATGTCTACATTGTGATCAAGATTCAGAATAAGCACAGGGTCATCCATGGATCTGACTGTCCAGACCCAAAGTGTGGGCCTGCCTCCCCCATTGAGAGTAAATGAGATTTTATTATAGCTCCCAGAATGACTTTAATATCATATTTTTTAAACCCCGTGAGAACTTGGATGTTCTGTGCTAAACCAAGATAAACTTTTTCCAATCTTAATGGAGCCAGATCAATACCCTAGCTATTGTTGCCTGCCTCTAACTAGTGCTCTAAGAATGTGGCCCCAGCCTTTATACCTGACTGCCTCCCAGAGCATGAGCTGAAAATTAATTCCCCTTTAAGTCCAGTCAAGCTTGCCGCTTTGTGCTTTGTCCTGTGATTTTTTGTACACCAAATGAATTCCATTTCTTCACTTCTGGGGGGTTTGTGTGTATGACAGGTGACAGATTGACGGCCCCTAGAGAACAGGGTTCTCTTTCTATTCTATATGTCATGACCATCCATGATTCCAGTCATCCCTGGGGTTGAGGAGAGCCTGTGAGTTTTATTTTCTCCCTGTGGGCCCCCACTATGGTGGGAGAATGAGGACAACCAGCTGACGAGACTGCTAAGTGGTAGCATGATTGGTTAAAATCCTAGGAGTGAAGGCATTCAGGTCTGGGCTTGGGCTTATAGCTCTACTATGGTAGAAGTCTCTGGATTCTTTGTGTCCTTCTCTTCTGATCATGGCTTTTGTTGACAGCTTTATGCTCAGTGTGAGGCTATGTGGAAGGAACATGAACTTTGGGATTCCTAAGTAGTGGATGGATTCAATTCCTGCTGCCAGCAACCTCAGGCTTCATTATAACATAGCTATTACATAATCACATATAATATATGCTATTATTTTATAGCATTGCTGCGAGAATTTAAAATAACATAAAACACCCAGAACAGAGCTTGGCATGTGTTCAATAAATGATAGCATTCATTGTTGGGCTTTCTTTTATTGCACAGCCAGAGCTGAAATATGACTTCCAAGCATTTTTCCTTATGTGTTAGAAAGCTGGGAGATTAATTTACCTCAGGGAGACAAAATTCTGAAACTGTGTGTTGAAAAAGAAAGAAGTGTCAATCAGCAAATTCTGTACACAATGCTAGAGTATTGTTGTGTTTTAACTGAGTTTATTGGTTCTAGGAACACAGCTCCTAAGAAGAGCCAGTCTGTCCTCCTTTTCATTCACATGGTGAAAAAGGAGTTGAAACAGAAAGAGATATCAAATTATACCAAGAATTTGAACGCTTTAAGGATTGGAGTCTTACATTGCTTCCGTTCTAAAATGACAGGGAAAACTGGCTTTGGGGCTGGTCCTGTTAAGCTTGATTTGATAGCAAAGCATTTGTTGGAATTGTCCAAGCAGAAATACTGAACTTAAGTTTAAGGGCAAGGTGAGATTTGGAATAGATTCTGAAGTCTTGGTGTGGAGGTGATTGTGATAGGCTATGTCTTGAGTGAGCCAGAGGGAGAAGGGAGGCTCAACATTGAGACTTGGGTACTCTCAAAACTGAGAGTTTCAATAAGAAAGGAATGTAAAAGGAGGGAAGTCTGGCTGAAGGTATAAAAAAGAAAACCAAGATAATATTTTACTTTAATCAAGAAACATACAAAACTAATGTCCATGGGGAAATTTTCAACAACATCAAGTGGTAGAAGGTGAATAAGAAGCATAAGGATGGAGTAAAGCTACTATCATTTCATTTTGTAGACCTTGTTTTGATGACCATTGACTTTGTGAAATATGTTGGTAGTAGAGGCAAGAGACAAGACTGAAGGGGTTGAGGAGTAGGGTTTGATGATGAGAGGCAGGCAACAGGTATCTAATTATCTTTGTAGAGTTTTCAGTAACTAGAGATGTCAATATAATTATCTTTGAGAAGTGTTGGAATATCACTTTGCAAACTGCCCTAGTAAACAAAGAGTTAATGGTATAAATGCACAGTAATTTCAGAAGCATTAAAGAGCAGGTTTCCATGGAAACATCAACCTACAGAGGGAGAGAGAGCACTGAGATCCCCTGACAAAGAAGGAACAGCAGAGTTCTAGCCCCCACACAGTACAGCAGCAGAGATGATTACATGGTTCTCTCATCTACCCCGGGGAAGATGCGGTTGGGGTTCATGGTGCTGTCCTCTTAGGCAGGTGGGGAGGAGGGGAGGGTTGGTTTGGTTCACATAAATTCTTGTCCTCATTTTGTCTGAAGCTCTGAATCATGTTAGACTGTTGGGCTAGTTATTAACAGATGTCTAACACAGTAAGTAAATAAATAAACAGGTCAGTTTGCACCCACCCCTCTTTTCTTCTCCATCCCAGTCTGCTCTGGAAATACTGCCATGATGTGCTGCAGCTTAAAGCAACACTTTCATAAGCTCTAGACAACTAAGATGTGGGTTTGGTGGACAATGTTAAATTTTTTATATAACATTTTATTTCTTTTAGTGTGTGTGTGTGTGTGTGTGTGTATGTATGTATTATGTAGCTGCACATATGCCACAGAACATGTGTGAGGTCAGAAGACAAGTTGGAGTAGGTTCACTCCTTCCACCACATGGGGCCCTAGAATCAAACTTGGGCCATCAGGTTTGACAGCAGATGCCTTTACTTACTGAGCTATCTCACAAGCCCAGGCAGACACACTAAACAATGTTGACCAATAACTTAGCATCGAGCATTACATTACGGAGTGTCCTTCTTGTTTCTGTAGTCAGCAGCTCACACTGTTTTCAGATCCATTGCATCCACCCAGGACAAACACCTTACATTCTTAAGCTCTTCACTCCAATCCTACTTCAGGAATGCCTCATCTCACCAATCTGTCATCCAGGAAGCCATTCCCAGGACTCATTAGAGAAGCAACATGGACAAACTCCACGTTGGTGCTTCCTGCTGACCTTCAGACTGTTCACTCTCTCCACTCCCATCCTATGTTACGCTCCGAATCTTCTTCTTCGGATGTAGGCTTAGCACAACCTTTTACTGTCTCCACCAGCATCTTGTGTTCCACTTTGCCTCCCTCACTCCTCATGTCTTTTCTTAAATCCTACACTCAACAAGTTATTATGTTTTCCTCTGTGTGGGAGGGTTTCATCCACGTGGGAGATATGGTTTGTAGACAAGTTCACTCCACAGCCTCTCAGGAACCTGTAGTACTTGCACTCAAACCTATAGCCTCTTGTGCATCCTAGACAAGTGCTTTATCATGGAGCAACATCTTCAGCAATTGAGTTTTCTAAAACAGAGTTGTGTTCTTGAACAAGTCAGCGTCTTCCACGACCATGTTTCTTGCACTTGCAGCATGATGAGATTATGGAATACCCACATCCCTTAAAGTTATAACAATCACAGATGCATCTTTAGTTCTCTGTCTATTCAAAGCCATCTCAGACCTTTGCAATCGCCCTGCCTCCTTTGGTCCTCTTCCCCTTCCCATACAGCATAATGACTCCTGGGAAGCCCCACTTGTAGAAATCTGCCAACTCTTGCTAGAAGACTAAATTACAGCCTCATTTGCCATGAGTGACAACTATTTATAATCTCTATTCCGGTCCCTGGTAACAGAGGCTGTCACTGATTCATCCTAAGTTCACTCACTCCTTTTGTCCTTTGCTTTAGTAGAGCCAAATAATAGTTAGGTCAAAGTTGAACGTGTGAAAACTATTAGGAGAACAAGAACTGCACATGTGTCTTCCAGTGTGCTTGTTTTATCCTTTAAGGTGACACAGGAGCGAGAATCCTAAAGAGGAAAGAACAAATCAAGGTCAAGAAGAGAAAAGCCTCCTCATTCTCTTTCTGGGGTTTCATACCCAGGGTACTTTAGGTCCTTGGTTTAGGGTGTATACATCAAGAGTTTCCTTCAATCTAACTGAAAGTTCACAAGAAGGAATTGTTTTCTGGTTAAAGTTGGACATTGCAGAGAAATCTTTGTCAGTTGCTGCTTGTTTAGTTTGGGCGTTGTCCCTAAATACTGTTTCCAGCTCATAAGTAAAAATGGGTATCAGAAAGACAAAATTAGTAGTAGGCACCCTAGACATTTTCTATTGCTGTGATAAGTGCTACCACCAGCAACCTTGGAGTAAATGGTTTATTTCAGCTTACTGCCTACCATCTATCATGGAGGGAAGTTAGGGCAGGAAATCAAGGCAGGACCTTGGAGGCAGGAACTGAAACAAAGACCTTTGAGAAGTGTTGCTTACTGGTTTGTTCCCTATAGCTTGCCTGGTCTGCTTTCTTATGTAGCACAGGACACCTGCCCCCAGTCCAGGAATAGCACCACCCTCAGTGGGCTGGACCCTCCCATATCAATCATTAATTGAGAATATGCCTTACACACTTGCCTATAGGCAAGCTGATGGGGACATTTGCTCAACTGCGTTATCTCTTCTCAGATGACTCTAGCTTGTGTCAAGTTGACACAAACCAACCAGGACAGTAGACATAAAGAGGTAACAGCAATTAGTGAGGGGCCAGCTAGCTTTGGCTTGTAACATTTTTCCCTGGGTACATCCTGATACTTAGTGAGGACCGTGAATCATGGCTGTATTCAGTATAGTAAGGCGGTAGACAAAACAAGTTATATTTAATATTTTGAACTCATAGATGACATGTGAAAAAGAGCTAGAATGCAAAAAAACAATCATGTGACCTTCCTATTATCATGAAATCTCTTGGTGCCTGTCACTGGGAAGTTCCACTGTTGTGATTACTTTAGCAGGACCTTATCAGGTCTCTGAATAGCCAAGGTGACTACAAGTAGCAAAATGAAGAGAAGTCATTTCTTTTCTCTTTCTGGTTCTCTGTGCAGAATTGAATGGGAAGCAGGTTTGCCGTGTTGCTCATTAATTAGTGTCAAAGCATGGCTTCATTGCTTCCCCATAGGAAGTATCATACTTTCATACCCAAGTAGGAGTATGTCTTTCCTGAAGAGACTTTAAGGAGAATCACATAGTGTTCAAAGCAGAACTCTAAGAGGTCAGAATAGGAGTCATTTTGAATAATCATTTACTGTGGACTAAAATTATGGAAATGTAAGCTCATCTTTTGTGCTACTTGGAAAGGAAACATTATTGTAAAGTAGTCTGGTTAAGTGATTTCCAACTGCAGAAAATCTCTCAGGGATTCACTAACCACAGCAGCAAGAAACAAATGTTCTCTAGCCTCAGCTTGGGATGCTGGAGCAACGAGACGTTCCGATTGTAGTATTAAGAACAAAGCAAAACTCAGAGAATTGGGAGGCTCTGAACTTAATTGGGCAAAGCACAGTAGCAGCTCCCCAGCCCTCGGTCTGATCAGTAGTAAATGTGTAAGGTGAGGCTGTGACTTGAAGTCCCCCCAAATGCTCAGTCTCCAACTTCTGAGTAGTGTTTTGAAAAGAGACCAATAGTAGAACAAGAGACATGGTTAAAACCACTTGCTGTGTCGGCAGGAGACCTGTTTCTAGCACCCACATCCAGTGGCTCCTAACTTCCTGTAACTCCAGTTCCCGGGAATTCTGTGCCCTCCCCTTACCTCTGTAGGTACCTGCATGCATGTGGAACACACATACACTCGTGCTTACAAACACACACAAAAAGAAGATAATAATATTGAATCTTTTATAAGGGAACAATAGAAGCCTAGAGAGATGGTCAAGTGTGTAAATAGGATGCCAGTCACATACAAGTCAGATGTGGAGGTGTGTGCCTGTAATACCTGACCAAATCTTCAACTTCCTGGTTCAGTGAAAAATGGTGACTCAAAAAAAGAAAAAAATGAGGTGGTGGGTAATTGAAGAAGCTACCCTACATCCACGTCAATGTCATAACATTACTTACTGGACTCTGTGTGTGTGTGTGTGTGTGTGTGTGTGTGTGTGTGTGTGTGTGTGTGTATGTGTGTGTGTGTGTGTTATAATATATATACAAACTTTCTCTTTTCTCTTAATTTATTTTGTTTCTTGTTTTTATTTTGTTTCTACTCATCTCTCCCCAACAGCATTTGGGGACACAGAACAGGCCTTTTCATTTGCTTATCTTTCTTATGACTGAATACAAGTCTCTATGTTGATCCCAGGAAGAAATCTAAATAAGCCCAGGAGAGAATTGTCCCCTGGCATGGACTGCCACGTTGACTCACGTGGTAGAACGGTGAGGATTTTAGCAGCCTTCACAGACAGTGGCAGAGCCACAACTCCCACAATTTCACTTTTCTTTTGAGGGAAATAGGATTCCATTGTGTGTTTGTAGCACCTATACACAAATCTCACTGATTTGATGACTGTCCATAAATAACAGCTTTCTGAAGGAAAGTAAATGATCTCTACCCTCCTCCTCAGTCCAAGCAGAGATTACTGGGCAGGTCTCAACAATTCTATTCTATTTTCTTTCATTTCAGATAAAACTAAGTCATGACATTCAGTTGTGAAACAGAATCCATGTGAAAGCTCTCAGAATTTTTCATTGTTGGACTTTAGAGTCTGAAGAGGGTTTTTTTTTTATTCTTTGTAGTAAATTGTGATTGATGTCACCAATTGTCCCTCAAATGGAAGTAGTTCATCCCAAACTCCCAAAGGGATGAAGCATTTTTCTCTCTTCCAGCAGAGGAGAGGGAGAGTGGCAGGTTCTAGCAGACAGCTTTCAGGGTGCCTTAAAATCGCCCTCATTAATTTAACATCATGAATAGAATTTAAATAATTTATATATGGACTAGGCCACACTTGAACTTATTATTGTTTGTGAACATTTTTCGAAATAAATTAATGATATTAAATACCATTCCAGAAAGATAAAAATATTTAATTCATTAGAAGACAAACTACTTTTAATCTGCCTCAAGTAATTATAAATGGATATTGTGGTGTAACCTTTAAATTAGTTTCTCTCAATGTTCTCTACTAGCTACTATTTTTTCCTAATTCAGAGAAAAAGCTTATAAAACTAATTTTCTAATTATTTTGTCTGGTCATGGCTTCATATTGCTCTATATGCCACTATAGCTCAAGGACACTCTTCAAAGTTTCTTCAAAGTCCTCTTTCAAAAACAAAACAAAAGTAAAAACAAAAATACTTTGACAAGATGAAATAATTTATCCATTGTGGAACTGTTACCACCAAATTTAGGCTCAGGTGAATCCAGGAACTGAGCAGGGGTCCTGAGAGGGAGGCCCTGCTTGTAAGCTTCTTCCCACAGGTCTTCTTCTTATGTGAGCGATATCTGCTATATTTTTCTCTGTGCTCCTTTCTTCTCCCTGTTTTTCCCTACAAACATTTGGAGGAGTTATCTGAAGTTTTTCATTCATTGAATTGTATTACTAAGGGGAACATTCTCCTAGGTTGGGTCCGAGAAGAATCTATCTAAAATCCCAAAAGACAAATTTTCACTGACAACAGCCTACCAAAACAAACCCACTACACTGATGTGATAGTTCAAAATTTGTTTTGATAAACATGTTCCTAATTTAGGAAAAAGTAAGACATTCCTATTTAGTTTATCCAAGGAATAATGTTAACAAATATAAAACACTAATTTACAAATATCTTGGCCTCTTTCCTTCAGTATTGTTTTTAATGAGATGACTTTAAAAGGTTTTAAAATCTATGTTTACATTCTTGTGAGAAATTGTTTCTACTATTTCCAGGGAAAATGTGTAGAAGAAATAGTTATTTCCAACAGCACCTTCTACTCATCAGAAAGATATTTCAAAAGACTTGTGGCTTCGTAAATCAGATTCCAGTAAACTAGCAGATACAGTATTTATCAGAAGAAATGAGGGGTAGATTAATTGCTATCATATATAATCTGTTAACTACATATGTCCTATAACATAATATTGTACACTGTAAGCATATTAATGTAAAGAAGATTAATTTTAAAATGCCCCCAAAGAACACATCAAATACAATGTAGCTATAATTCTCCACGTCATTCAAGTTGTAAGATGGCTTTAACCAATCTATTTTTGTTACTTGTTTTTAAAATTTCATAAAAGTACTTGGTTTCATTATGGTATTTTGTACGTAGTTTCCACTATATGTTGTTCAGATTCTTGCCCATTTCCAGTCATTCTCTTCTCACTCTCCACAATTCCTTCTCAGGACTTTATCGCCCCGGATCCAGCATCTATTCTCAAACCCTTAGAGTACCCCAGTTTTAACAGTGGGCCACTCTCAAGATGGTACCTCCATTGTCCTGGTTCAAGTTAAGATACAACGTTATGGGTTTCCTCTCCAATCAGTATCTTACCAAAACTTACTGCTGGATCTGTGGCTTATGAAGGCTGTGGGTTACTCTTGAGGGCGGCACCATGGGTGCCTGCATACGGGCTGCAGGGGAGACCTTTTTGATGAGACTTCCGCTTCTCTTCAGCTGCCAGGGAGCCCCAGGCTGAAGACCTGTGTGTACTTTTTGGTGCATTGCCTGCCTTTTCTCTGCATTTCCAATTGTTCCTTTACTGCCTCTGTGAATTTCCAAATCTCTTCCCTCCTCTTCTCTTTGAAACAAGGTCTATTTTTCTCACACTGGTTGCTCTCTACTGGATCAGATGAAGGCAGCTTGAGGTCCACCATCTTGCCCGGAAGTTTGGAATCCATCTATTTGGTAGATCATAGAGATAAAGATATCAGACACAAGAGGTATATTGATGGTACATATTTACACAGGAGTTTTCAGAGACAGAAACTTGAAAGCAAGAGGTCAAGAATTCATTCTTCTGTAAGAAGTCTCTACTTTTAGGAGCTAGAAAATGGAAATGTTGTTTTGAAAATCTGGGTCCACTTTTGAAACACAATGATGATGGGAAGGAATTTGGACTGGGGTTGTAGACATCTGGATGCTGTTTCTAACCCTGTCATCTGATCTGGGTAGAGCCACAGAAACCTCTGGGTGACAATGAGAGAGAGGACTGGATGTGCTATGATGACAAGCTACTTTGCTTAGCTGCCCTGTTAGTTTTAAAAAGCCAATGCTTTGTAACAATATGAAGGCAGAAAGGTGCCATCATGCCAGGGCTCTTGATTTGCTGACAATGCTGGCAGAAGTCCTTCAGGTGCCTCCTGCACAGGACATACTGCAGACTCATCACTCTAGGTGTCTACATGGTACTGTGGATGCTCTGTGTGGCCAAAGTCAAAAAGCATAGGGTTTGCCAACCTCAGCTTGACCCTCTTAAACCTACTGAAGTGTGACTTAGGCGATGTAAAACAAATGTGTTGACTGGAAGACCATCAAGATTCTGAGTTTCTTGCTCAACAAGGAGGTAAGCAGGAAGAGAAATTTGTTTTAATTCATTTAGTCTCCAGTAGAGATTATTTAAGCCAGAGCATGACGGGTACTGATGCACAATAGAGGCTTTGAACACTGATGTCACTTCAGAGTGTCATGAAAAGATATAGAACTAAGACCAGAAGGTCTGATCTCTGATCCTGCATTTGAGTGTCACTTGTGGAGATTATTTAACATCTTAGGATCTGTTTCCTCTCTAAAGTAAGTTTCCAGTGAATAATTTTCTTCTTTTCTCTGAGGAACAGTAAACTCACATTCCATGTGATCTCACAACTTTATGAGATAGGCCACTGGGCTTCTTGGATGCAAAACCACATCTGAGAAACAGATCAAGTAAATTTTTAACATATCCAACTTTGACGGGACTTCAGAGAGACAAAGAGTATAATGGGCAACATTCTGCATTGGGGTTCCACTTAAGCCAGAGCTTTTGCTGTGTGTGAGAGGATGACTTGTGTAGAGAAACCAGTGATTATAAGATCTCAGAGTCTTAACTATAGTTCATCTTTTCCTCAGGACTTCTATGTTCAGGTTTCAAGGTCTTAATATTTCAAATTGATAAAGTATAGTCAGATCCAAAGGTAATTGGTAATTGAGTATTTTCAGTTCTCATGGGAAGTTTAATCATCTATGCAATCTTATGACCTAATGTCATGACCATATATGTTATGACCATATATGGACCTCAGCCTTCATTCTTCCCATGTAGCCCATTTATGAGCAGGCCTCGTTAAATGTCCTATAAAAATCTCTTTCACCGAAGCAGGTGTCTTGCCTTTATATGGTCAGATCATGACCATAACCCTTTTTAAAAATGCTCGCTATTACATAATCTCATGTATAAATCACATTTGATACATCACTCCTATTGATGGTTTCATTTGTTCACGCCCACCGTTGTTTTCTCTGACAGCTGTAGGTCAAATGACATTTTCATTTTAACGAGGGATCACTTAGGTTCACAAGTAGAGAAGCGACCTCAGCCATAATCATTTCCATTTTTTATTATCAATGAGTGAACTGATGAGCTCTGCTGTTCAAAAGCCATCCTTGCTCAGGGCTAGTGTACATTTTCAAATGCCCTAATAGCTAAATGGTGTCACAGCACAGGCAATTCCTCAGAAAGAAAATACACACACTGTGCATGATTGATCTCTCTGCTGTGAAATGACACAAATGATTAGAACATACATAATTGAATACTTTGTAGAGTGTCATGTGGCTTTATTGATGGTCTTGATAAGTATGAAGCATCCAAGAAGACCTTAGACATATGAGATGAACACAGAGAGCGGGGAGAGAAAGAATGTATCCACAAGGCAAAGATTTCTACATGAAACAAGGACATGGGGACACAGGAAGAGAGATGTTTAACTGCAGGCCAGTAGAGTGCCTCCAAGTGGGCTTTATTTCCTGCAAATTTAAATTTCTGCCCTTAGGCTCCCAGCTCAATGCCATCCCCTTCAGAGAAGTCATTGTCAAGCTATATACCAACCCCATTCATGTTACGCAGAAATCTAATCATTTCTAGAACTTCTATAATTGCCTTCAGAAATGGACACTTCCTTTTAAATATTTTAATAGTAGTTTAGATAAAGGCAGAATAATTTATAGCCATGCGTGGTGAAGAAGTGGGTACTTAAGCTGATCATTTATTTCCCCCTCCTCCTTCCTCCATTCTGTCTCTCCTCTTTCTTTTCCTTATTTTCCTCTCCTTTGTTCTTCTCTCTCATCTTTTCTTCTTTAAAAACAAAATGGGATGAAACTATTTTTTTGTTGTTGTTGTGTAATCTTTTTATAAAAATGTTCAGAAATAATTCCAAGTAGTTCAGTACTACTATAGGAAGAACATATTTTTCAAGTTCATGATGGCGGATGCTTCTACTGTAGTTCGTTGGTTTAAAATGCTGGTTTTGTAATTATATTCCTTAGACTGAATACTGTAGGGATTTGGGTTGTACTTAGAATTAGTGCCAGCTACAGGAAACTTGAATGTTATCTTCAAAGTAGCAATAAACTTGGGGAAGCTGCACCGACTGAGCTGAGAGGTAAGAATCAGAGCAAGGAATGAAGAAGATGCTGTGTGTGACCCGATTTGGATCAGGGTTGCGACACTTGACTGATTGAAGGCTCTCCAAAAGATGAGGAACTTGAGGCCACCACATATGATGAACACATAAAGAAATGGGATGCTAAATCCCATGTTGTTGTGAGAACAGGGATGCTGTGGAAGAAAGGCTATGGGACTTAGGACTCCTTAACTATGATTTCTGATTAAAAAAAACTAGTAAGATAATATTGAGCAAATAAGTTAATGTTTCACTTTCCTAACCCATAAAACTAAAATGATAGAAGCAAGTGAGCTTAAATTTTCTTCACAGGTTAAGATGAGTTTTTATAAAGGATGTTTGATACATGTCTTCAAATATTTGAAGAATGCCTAGATCAAAGAAGGGCTAGACTAAGACCATAAAATACCACAAGAAGAAACAAGTTTTCAAGAGTTGTACAGAGCTGGAAATCAGTTTTAAATAAGACAGACTCATTAGATGGCATGTTGAAGGTGGAAGACACCATGGCAAGTGCCTCAACTGATAGGAATATTCAAAAGAAGCCTAGAGGTCCAAGTCAATGAGACGGTGGAAAGAAAGCATCAAATGAAAGAAGCGACAACCTAGCTGACCTGAAAAGTCTAGCTCAAACTTCTAGGATTGTCTATTCTTTAGGAATCTTCTGTGCTCACAGCTGTACCTCTAAAGCTGCATATGATAGTCATGGCAAGCTTGCCAATCCCAGAGAGTCCTAGAATGAAATCCACCCCCCCCCAGGTGTTTATGCTACATAGACATCTTTACAGTTGCCAGAAGGATCTACTTTTCTGTAACCGTGTTTAAGCTAACATAACCTGCAACTGGCAACTGTTGTTCTTCTATATTCTCTAGAACTCTATGTTCTCAAGAAGAGAGGATGGAAGCCTGTCCTCTGAGCCATTGCCTCCACTGCTTTGTGAGATGCCTAGTTTGTTCCTTCTCAGAGACTCATCTCACAAACAGAATCAGACCCAAAATTCTGGAGTAGCATATCATGTAGCACAGAACTTCATTATTGATTCTGTGGGCCTATATGGGAAAGGGACGTTAATTACCATCAGCCCAAGTTACACTAATGCATTTGTAATGAGCAGGCCTGTGGGAATTCCCAGCTGCTTCTTAGCTCCAGTGGCTAGCAATGGACAGGGTGGGCTGGGGATGAATGTCCTGCAGGAAAACCATTTCATTAGTCTGATATCAGTCGCTTCCAGAATTTTCACTGATTTATGCTTTTGTCCTCACAGCACTGTATGAAACACACAACCACCCCCTTTTCTCACACTCACAGTGCATCCAGCACAAGTCCTGGGTTCTAGATGCTTCTGGCCTGCCATGCTCACTAGTCTTACAAATAAGGACTGAGCAAGACCTTAGTAAGAATTTAAAGAATGTGCATATTTGGGGGTGGAGACAGACCCTAAGCGCCTACGTGCTACCTTTCTTGGCAGAAAGTTGTCTTGATACATAGCCATTTTCTTTTCTTGTCTCTAGCTCCTCCACCCCTTGATTCCGCCTCCTTTTTTGAATAATGATTGTTAACACTTAATGAGCACTTACTATGCACCAGGCCCTATGGCAAGCGCTTAACCTAGTTGTCTCATTTAAGCTTGCAGACTTAATTAGGTGATCTTTTTATTACCAGACTTTTTGCAGATGGGAGGAAAGGAAACAGGCTTAAAAGTGTGAGGGCTGGAGAGATGACTCAGCAGGTGAGAAGCCCTGAGTTTGGTCCTAGAACCTATTTTGGGTAGCTCACAAAGCATCTGTAACTACAGCATCAGGGGACCCAGTGCCTCCTTCTGGCTTCTGCGGTCACCTGCACTCACTTGCGTTTACCCCAACACAGACAAATATGCATGCATATAATTTGAATTAAAATAAATCTTTTACTTAATTATTTGGTACTGAGCCATACTTATTTTAAATTTTATTATTCTTTTCACATGATTCCTATTGTAAAATCTTGACGGTGGGTATTGTATAATCAGTAGGAATTTGAAGAGTGTCAGTTGAATCTGTGTTCCTACCCTCTGGTCTGTCTTTTTGTCAACCTAAGTGCCTTCTGCTTTCAAATCCTTTTTTATATTTTTAATCTTCCTTTAATTTTGTCGTTACAGGTATCTGATCAATGTTACTTTTGAAGGGAGAAACCTGTCCTTCAGTGAAGATGGCTACCAGATGCATCCGAAGCTGGTGATAATCCTTCTGAACAAGGAGAGGAAGTGGGAGAGGGTAGGACATGACTTTGGTAATCCTTGAGCTAAGTAGAGAGGCAGGTGTTGGATCCCAACCTAACAGCAGGAATACACAATTTTTCAATGTCTTAAAGGAAAACAGCCTCTTGGTTTTCTAGGCATCAGAGACAAGATGCTGGAGCTCTGAGAGTCTGGGAGAAGCCAGGCCTCAAGCAAGCATTCTTTTCATTCTCTTGCTACTTCAGCTACCCACGAGGTTGTTTTCTTTATGTTCTGATTGCTGTCTATCGGTGGTTGCATAACTCATGTCTGCTTTAATGGGAGATGATACATATGCAAAGCAACAACTTTCCTGAAGAATCTAACTAGGCAGTACCAGTTAGAGCTTCTATTTTATGGTGCTGGAGGAAGCCAATAAACCTAGCGTACAAGCAGAAGGGTTAACAATGTTTGCTGTGACTGAAAATTGATACACAGGGCTCTACTCAGAATCTGTCCTGCTACCAGTTGACCATTGGCTTTGAAATTCTGCCTTTAGACATTAATTCCTGTTGGCACCCCTGCTTTCCTATTTAGGACACGGGGGCAGGGCAGAGATAGGTTTAGGTGGGGGAAGAAAAGTATTTTAGCTACTCAGTCTTTCACTTTCTGTACCAATAAAATGGGAATTGGTATATTGGCATTTATAAAATACTTGGAGCAGTACCTGATATACAGTAAGCACTCAGTAATCATTGGTTTTAGTTATGATTCTAGATCTTAGGTTAAATACCCAAGAGTAATCATTAGGCTTTTTGGAGGTATATCCTTTTGGCATTTGTCCCCTGATACACTGTGACATATGGTTCTGAAAATAAAATAAATAAGACTGGGAAATACTTACTGCTCTTCAGTCCAGGGAATTTCAGAATATATTAGCAGTTGAAAAGTTCAGATGTGTCTTAGAACAAAGAGGCGTCTTTAATTTTATTTAACATGACTTTTCCCAAAATACTCTTATCATGAGACCACTCTGTTCATAATAATATTATTTCATGAAAATCACCCTGAGTAACTGTTTTAAGACCATTTCCTTGGTTGCTGTGGGCCAATTGGCTGAAAATACATTTCATGATGTCAATGTGGTTCTAAAAAGAATAGAAATGAAGTGTATTCATCAGTATTCTATGAGTGACAAAATACTGAGACACAACCACTTTCATAGAGAAAAGATTGGTTTCAGTTTATGGATTTTTACTCCATGGTCATCTAAACATGTAGACCTGGGTCTCTGGCAGAGGTTCCCAACCTATGGGTTGCGACCCCTTTGGGGCTTGAACCATTCCTTCCACAGGGTCACATAGCAGAAATCCTGCATATCAGATATTTACATTATGATTCATGAAAGTAGCAAACTGAAGTTATGAAGCAAGAATGGAAATAATGTTATGGTTGAGGGTTGCCACATGAGGAACTGTATTAAAGGGTCACAGCATTAGGAAGCTTGAGAACCACTGGTCTATAGTAAGAGATAACAATGGGATCATGCTATTACCTCATGATATCTGGGAAACAGAATATATCATGATCCCAGTATACTTTCAAAGGCACCTTCCCAGTGACCTAACTTCTTCTTCCTAGACCTCATATCCTAAAGGTTCTGTTATTTCCCAATCATGCCATAATCTAAGATCTAAGCCTTTGGTGTGTGTACTTTTGAGACGATTCAGTATTCATGTTGTAGCATCCGACTGTCTTTAAGACCAAGAAGCCAGAAATAAACTCTCCAAAACTCACAATGTTGTCCCAGGACCCCAGACAACTAAGTCATATGAATATTCACCTGTGAACTGGACATCTGTGTCTCAGCCAGTAGAACTCAGGACTCAATTCTTAATATTGAAAGGTCTTGGCCCATCATGTTATTGTGACATCACCAGAGCTAAAAAATTTAAATCATACCTGATGGCTAAAGTTATTCTCTGGAACTGAGTTCTCATTTGATCAGAAAGAGTTGAACCCTGGGCTCCTGCTCCCTACCCTACTCAATCAACTTTTCACTGTTTGTGTCGAGATGCCGTAATTTCTGAAGTGTTCTCATCCCTCATTTAACAGGTACTTCTGCCTATCTCTGGAAGAAGAGTTATTAGTGACTAAGACTTTATTCATGGATTAGGTGCTGTCCAGCTGAGTAACTCTTATATAGTGGGGTCATAGTAACTGTTTCAAACAGTTAGCATCTAAGAACTGTCCTTTAGAAGTCACTACTTAGAGGTCTGTTGATCTCTCTTGTCTTGGCCCCAAGTCTGAGTCCTGGGACAATCACCTCTTTCTACAACTAAGTCTTCCCTCTGGGTATTAGGTCATTTGTAGCATCAGTTCAACCATTGTTCCATCTTCTATATGTAGACTTCAAGTTAATGGGATTCTTTGTCCTGAAATCAGCCTTTGCCCATTACATATGAGCCTTACATGTGGCTGCCTGAATGAGCTTCCTAAAATACAACTATATACTCTTCCCTGGCCCAAACACCAGAGTTTGCTATGGCTTATGGACCAAGTCTACATTTATCTGTTCTTGCATTCAAGACTCTGGTTCACACTCCAATAGTTATCATCTTTTCCTTATTGTTGTCTACCCTGGGCTCCTTTGAGCATATTCCTTCTGAGAATACGCTCTGGTATAATCCTACTTCCTGTACAAGAAGCCGTGTTTACTTTTCTGGGAATGAACAAGTCGTACAACTATTCAAGTTATAAGCGTTCTTTGAAGTCCAATTAAGATGTTGTTGCCTGTTGTTCTGATCTTTTATTGTGGTATACACCATGTGCCCTGCAGCTTTGTTTCATACCTCTGTGACAGCCTCATCTTAGCTGCCTTGAGTTGGGACTGCGAGCCCTGTGCACTCCCAGAGGGCAGAGGCTGCGCCACTCCTCCCGTCGTCATGTCCTCGTAGCAATCTGGATGTGTGCATTGCATAAAGCAGCTCAATAAATATTTGTGGAATGAATGGGAACCATTACATAATAAGAGAGTCCAAAAATCCATCATTAAGAGTCCAAGTTTATGCTATTGCCCTTGATATATTTGTTGTTTTTTTTTTTTTTTTTTTTTTTTTTTTTTTTTTTTTTTTTTTTTTTCTAATTAACTTGTTCTCGGAATAATTTATTGATAGCACGATGAACAGGCTCAGTTTATGGTTGGTGCACATCAATTTACACATCAAATATAATTATGTCCCCTTACCCCATCCCCCACCACCCCCTCGGAACCTCCAATCCCCTCGCCCCTCCTCCTTCTTCTCTGTGGATGTAACCTCTATCTACACCCCCCCCACTCCCACCTCCCCACCCTCAAAATTCCCACCCCCTGGGGCATCCAGCCTTCATGAGGTCAAGGTTCTCTTCTTCCACCTATGCCCAGCAGGGCCCTCCACTTTTACATATTCAGCTGAAGCCCTGGATCCCCCCC
>NW_021604792.1:5557979-5559547 GCF_004785775.1 Grammomys surdaster
ATTGAGAACCCCATGATCAGTTCAATGGCTAGTTGTGAGCATCTGCCTCTGAATATGTCTGACTCTTGAAGGCCTCTGAGGAGATATCCATATCAGGCTCTTATCAGCATGCACTTCCTGTCTTCCACATCAGCATCTACCTTTGGTGATTGCACATGGGATAGATACTCAGGTGGGGTGGTCTTGAGACGGCCCCTCCTTCAGTTTCTGTCCCTCACTTTGTCTCCATATTTGCTCCCTTGAGTATTTTGTTGCTCCTTCTAAGAAGGACCGAATCACCCTCACTTGGTCTTCCTTCTTTATGGGCTTCATGTGGCCTGTGAGTTGCATCTTGGGCATTTCAAGGTTCTAGGCTAATATCCAATAATCAGTGAGTGAATACCATGTGTCTTCTTTTGTGATTGGCTTACCTCACTCAGGATGATAATTTCTAGTTCCATCCATTTACCTAGGAACCTCTCGAATTCATTGTTTTTAATAGCTGAGTAATACTCCATTGTGTAAATATACCACATTTTTTGAATCCATTCCTCAGTTGAAGGACATCTGGGTTCTTTCCAGCTCCTGGCTATTATAAATAAGGCTGCTATGAACATAGTTGAGCATATGTCCTTGTTATATGTTCGAGCATCTTCTGGGTATATGCCTAGGAGTGGTATAGCTGGATCCTCGGGTAATGCTATGTCCAATTTTCTGAGGAACCGCCAGACTGATTTCCAAAGTGGTTGCACCATCTTGCAGTCCCACCAACAATGGAGGAGTGTTCCTCTTTCTCCACACCCTCGCCAGCATCTACTATCACCTGAGTTTTTAATCTTAGCCATTCTGACTGGTGTGAGATGGAATCTCAGGGTTGTTTTGATTTGCATTTCCCTGACGACTAAGGATGCTGAACATTTCTTTAGATGCTTCTCGGCCATTCGAGTTTCTTCCGTTGAAAATTCTTTGTTAAGCTCTATACCCCATTTTTTAATAGGGTAATTTGGTTGTCTGGAGTCTAATTTCTTGAGTTCTTTGTATATATTGGATATTAGCCCTCTATCAGATGAAGGATTGGTAAAGATCTTTTCCCAATTTGTTGGTTGTCGTTTTGTCCTATTGACAGTGTCCTTTGCCTTACAGAAACTTTGCAATTTTATGAAGTCCCATTTGTCAATTCTCGATCTTAGAGCATATGCCATTGGAGTTCTGTTCAGGAACTTTTCCCCTGTGCCCAAGTATTCGAGGCTTTTCCCCACCTTCTCTTCTATTAGTTTCAGTGTATCTGGTTTTATGTGGAGGTCCTTTATCCACATAGACTTGAGCTTTGTACAAGGAGATAAGAATGGATCAATTTTCATTCTTCTACATGTTGTCTTCCAGTTGAACCAGCACCATTTGTTGAAAATGCTGTCCTTTTTCCACTGGACAGTTTTAGCTCCTTTGTCAAAGATCAAGTGACCATAGGAGTGTGGGTTCATTTCTGGGTCTTCAATTCTATTCCATTGATCTTCCTGCCTGTCTCTGTACCAATACCAGGTAGTTTTTATCACTATTGCTCTGTAGTACAGCTTGAGGTCAGGGATGGT
>NW_021604792.1:5564547-5621706 GCF_004785775.1 Grammomys surdaster
GTTCATTTCTGGGTCTTCAATTCTATTCCATTGATCTTCCTGCCTGTCTCTGTACCAATACCAGGTAGTTTTTATCACTATTGCTCTGTAGTACAGCTTGAGGTCAGGGATGGTAATTCCTCCAGAAGTTCTTTTATTGTTGAGAATAGTTTTCGCTATCCTGGGTTTTTTGTTATTCCATATGAATTTGAGAATTTCCTTTTCTAACTCTGTGAAGAATTGAGTTGGGATTTTAATGGGGATTGCATTGAATCTGTAGATTGCTTTTGGCAAGATGGCCATTTTTATTATATTAATCCTGCCAATCCATGAGCATGGGAGATCTTTCCATCTTCTGAGATCTTCTTCAATTTCTTTCTTCAGAGACTTGAAGTTCTTGTCATACAGGTCTTTCACTTGCTTGGTTAGATTCACACCAAGGTATTTTATATTATTTGCAACTATTGTGAAGGGTGTCATTTCCCTAATTTCTTTTTCAGTCTGTTTATCTTTCATGTAGAGGAAGGCTACTGATTTGTTTGAGTTGATTTTATAACCAGCCACTTTGCTGAAGTTGTTTATCAGGTTTAGGAGTTCTCTGGTGGAAGTTTGGGGGTCACTTAAGTATACTATCATATCATCTGCAAATAGCGATATTTTGACTTCTTCCTTTCCTATTTGTATCCCTTTGACTTCTTTTTGCTGTCTAATTGCTCTGGCTAAGACTTCCAGTACTATATTGAATAGGTAGGGGGAGAGTGGGCAACCTTGTCTAGTCCCTGATCTTAGTGGGATTGCTTCAAGTTTCTCTCCATTTAGCTTGATGTTGGCTACTGGTTTGCTGTAAATTGCTTTTACTATGTTTAGGTAGGGGCCTTGAATTCCTGATCTTTCCAAGACTTTTATCATGAAGGGATGTTGAATTTTGTCAAATGCTTTCTCAGCATCTAGTGAGATAATCATATGGTTTTTTTCTTTAAGTTTGTTTATATAGTGGATTACATTGATGGATTTCCGAATATTGAACCATCCCTGCATTCCTGGGATAAAACCTACTTGATCATGATGGATGATTGTTTTGATGTGGTCTTGGATTCGGTTTGCTAGAATTTTATTGAGTATTTTTGCATCGATGTTCATAAGGGAGATTGGTCTGAAGTTCTCTTTCTTTGTCGGGTCCTTGTGGGGTTTAGGTATGAGTGTAATTGTAGCTTCATAGAACGAATTGGGTAGTGTTCCTTCTGTTTCTATTTTGTGGAATAGTTTGAAGAGAATTGGTATTAGGTCTTCCTTGAAGGTCTGATAGAATTCAGCACTAAAACCATCTGGTCCTGGGCTTTTTTTAGTGGGGAGGCTTTTGATGACTGCTGCTATTTCCTGAGGGGTTATGGGACTATTTAGATGGTTTATCTGCTCCTGGTTTAACTTTGGTACCTGGTATCTGTCTAGGAAATTGTCCATTTCATCCAGGTTTTCCAGTTTTGTTGAGTATAGGCCTTTGTAGTAGGATCTGATGATTTTTTGAATTTCTTCAGTTTCTGTTGTTATGTCTCCCTTTTCAGTTCTGATTTTATTAATTTGGATACTGTCTCTGTGCCCTCTGGTTAATCTGGCTAAGGGTTTATCTATCTTGTTGATTTTCTCAAAGAACCAACTCCTGGTTTTATTGATATTTTGTATTGTTCTTTCTGTTTCTATTTGGTTGATTTCAGCCCTGAGTTTGATTATTTCCTGCCTTCTACTCCTCCTGGGTGTATTTGCTTCTTTTTGTTCTAGAGCTTTTAGTTGTGCAGTCAACTTGTTAGTGTGTGCTCTTTCCAGTTTCTTTTTGTAGGCACTTAGAGCTATGAGCTTTCCTCTTAGCACTGCCTTCATGGAGTCCCACAAGTTTTGGTATGATGTGTCCTCATTTTCATTGAATTCTAAAAAGTCTTTTATTTCTTTCTTTATTTCTTCCTTGACCAAGTCATCATTGAGTAGAGAGTTGTTCAGTTTCCATGTGTACGTGGGTTTTCCATTGTTTTTGTCATTATTAAAGACCAGTCTTAGTCCGTGGTGATCTGATAAGATGCAAGGGATTATTTCAATCTTTTTGTATCTGTAGAGGCTTGTTTTGTGACCAATTATATGGTCTATTTTGGAGAAGGTACCATGAGGTGCTGAGAAAAAGGTATATTCTTTTGTTTTAGGATGAAATGTTCTATAGATGTCTGTTAAGTCCATTTGGTTCATAACTTCTGTTAATTTCAAAGTGTCTCTGTTTAGTTTCTGTTTCCATGATCTGTCCATTGCTGACAATGGGGTGTTGAAATCCCCCACTATTATTGTGTGAGGTGTAATGTGTGTTTTGAGCTTTAGTAAAGTTTCTTTTATGTATGTAGGTGCCCTTGCATTTGGAGCATAGATGTTCAGAATTGAGAGTTCACCTTGGTAGATTTTTCCTTTGATGAGTATGAAGTGTCCTTCCTTATCTTTTTTGATTAATTTTGGATGAAAGTCGATTTTATTTGATATTAGAATGGCTACTCCAGCTTGTTTCTTGGGACCATTGGCTTGAAAAATTGTTTTCCACCCTTTTATTCTGAGGTAGTGTCTGTCTTTGTCACTGAGGTGCGTTTCTTGTATGCAGCAAAATTCTGGGTCTTGTTTGTGTATCCAGTCTGATAGTCTGCGTCTTTTTATTGGGGAATTGAGACCATTGATGTTAAGAGATATTAAGGAAAAATGATTGTTGCTTCCTGTTATTTTTTTTATTAGAGGTAAAGTTATGTTTGTATCTTTTTTGGGGGTTGTTGGAAGATTACTTACTTGCTTTTCCTAGGTTGTAGTTTCCCTCCTTGTGTTGGCATTTTCCATCAATTATCCTTTGAAGTGCTGGGTTTGTGGGAAGATATTGTGCAAATTTGGTTTTGTCATGGAATATCTTGGTTTCACCATCTATAGTGATTGAGAGTTTTGCTGGGTATAGTAATCTGGGCTGGCAATTGTGTTCTCTTAGTGTCTGTATGATGTCAGTCCAGGCTCTTCTGGCTTTTATAGTCTCTGGTGAGAAGTCTGGTGTAATTCTTATAGGTCTGCCTTTATATGTTACTTGACCTTTTTCCCTTACTGCTTTTAGTATTTTTTCTTTGTTTTGTGCATCTGATGTTTTGATTATTATGTGACGGGAGGTATTTCTTTTCTGGTCTAGTCTATTTGGTGTTCTGTAGGCTTCTTGTATGTTTATGGGCATCTTGTTCTTTAGGTTAGGGAAGTTTTCCTCAATAATTTTGTTGAAGATATTTACTGGCCCTTTAAGTTGAGAATCTTCATTCTCATCTATACCTATTATCCTTAGGTTTGGTCTTCTCATTGTGTCCTGGATTTCCTGGATGTTTTGAGTTAGGAGTTTTTTGCGTTTTGCATTTTCTTTGACAACTGTGTCAATATTTTCCACCGTATCTTCTGCATTTGAGATTCTCTCTTCTATCTCTTGTATTCGGTTGGTGATGCTTGCGTCTGTGACTCCTGATCTCTTTCTTAGGTTTTCTATCTCCATGGTTGTCTCCCTTTGAACTTTCTTTATTGTTTCTATTTCTAGTTTCAGGTCCTGAATGTTTTTGTTTAATTCCTTCTTTGTGTTTTCTTCCATTTCTTTAAGGGATTTCTGTGATTCCTCTTTAAGGGCTTCTATCTGTTTACTTGTACTCTCCTGTATTTCTTTAAGGGAGTTACTTAATTCCTTCTTATAATCCTCTATCATCATCATGAGAAGTGATTTTAATTCTGAATCCTGCTTTTCAGGTGTGATGGGGTGTTCAGGGCTTGCTATATTGGGAGAATTGGGCACTGATGATGCCAAGAAACTTTGGTTTCCGTTGCTTATGTTCTTGCGCTTGCCTTTCGCCATCTGGTTAACTCTAGTGGTACCTGCCCTCACTGTGTAAAACTGGAGTCTGTATTTCCAGTTATCTTGCTTATTGCAGAGCTCCTCAGACTCCAGAGGTCTCTGTGGTCTTATGCTCCTAATCTCCTGGGTGGAATAACTCCTGGGACTCAGGCCACCTCTTGGATCTGGAAATCCTTCTGCTCTGAGTGCAGTGGGTCCTCGATGACTCAGGATTCAGTTTCAGCTGCTCTGAGTGCAGTGGCTCCAGCTGCTCTGAGTGCAGTGGCTCCTGGATGACTCGGGATTCAGTTTCTCAACAGGACAGGAGCAGACCGTCTCTGTGTCAGCTGCTCTGAGTGCAGTGGCTCCTGGATGACTCAGGATTCAGTTTCTCCACAGGACAGGAGCAGACCAACTCTGTGTCTGATCCAGCCCAGAGGACCAGGCAGGGGCAGAAGGGAAGTGGAATTCCGGAGGGGCGGGGTTTGGGTAGCTGCTGTGCCCTGGATGTCCCTGGCTCCCCGATCTATCTCTGGGGTTTAGGGAGTGAGATGGAGTTCTTACCAGCTGCTCTGAGTGCAGTGGCTCCTGGATGACTCAGGATTCAGTTTCTCCACAGGACGGGAGCAGACCGACTCTGTGTCTGCTCCAGCCGGGAGGAGCAGGCAGGGGCAGAAGGGAAGTGGAATTCCGGAGGGGCGGGGTTTGGGTAGCTGCTGTGCCCTGGATGTCCCTGGCTCCCCGATCTATCTCTGGGGTTTAGGGAGTGAGATGGAGTTCTTACCAGCTGCTCTGAGTACAGTGGCTCCTGGATGACTCAGGATTCAGTTTCTCCACAGGACAGGAGCAGACTGACTCTGTGTCTGCTCCAGCTCGGAGGAGCAGGCAGGGGCAGAAGGGCGGCTGTTTTCTTTTTAAAGAGAAGAATAAAATCCCTACATAGATTGAGTTTTTATGGATCACACTTTAAATGCACCAAAGTAACTCACTATTTAAAGAAATTCTGTGGCTAATCTTTTTGTCATGCAGGTAGGGAGGGGTTGAGATCATAGACTAGAACATTTACATATCAAATTGGTTAAACTGAAGAACTTTACTGAGGAAAGGTGCTTAGTGATAGTTAAATGTACTGGCCTATGCAGCCCCCAAATTCAGAAGCACTGGTTGCTCAGAGGTCAAAAGGAGTGGCCGGAACAGCCTCAGCCCCAGAGTATGACTATGTGTGCTGGATGAGTTGATGTAATTTCTCACTGTTGCCACAGCCTCCAAGATATCATTTCCAAGCTCCCTAGGGTCACCAGGTTCCCTGGGGTTCATGAGAACTTAGGAACTGTACACTCTTGACCAGTAGGCATGATAATAAGCATCCTACAGGGAAAGCTGGATACTACAGAAATTAGCAGGGAGTGAGGTCAACTTGGGTCTTTGAAAGAAGAGCCAACATCTTGTAGACTGATCACCCACTAGTTCTAGAGCCTGACTAAGTAGTTTGCTTTTCTTGATGGCTTTCTTCATTTTTAAAATGATAGCATTTAAAGTCAGACCTAAACCAGAAACAATCTAGACCCCGAAGAACATTCTAAACCGAAACTCTCTATTTACAGCTCTCGATTACAGATTCACACTGTAAATAAAGAGAAGCCTGGGATGTTTGGAAGCACAGGAGGTGAAGGGCATGGGTGTCACTCTTGTTCTTGTAATGTAGGTAAATGACATGTTCCCAAACAGACTTTCCCTCAGTGATCTGTACTAAAGTAGTCACCCATCTGCTCTGTCACAACAGTCCAATTAAATTTTCTTTCAGTACACCTTTTTACCCAGCATTCTACTTACTCACTTGATTATTTGTTTGTGGCTTATCTCGTCACAACAGGATGGATGTTTTATGGAGACAATGACCTCATTCACTCCTACAATTGAAACCTTTATGGGGAGTACCTAGCTCAGAGTGAGCATCCAGAAATCATTGTTAAATAAATGAAGAATCTATACACCTAAAAAAGTTAGCTGTTGGCCAGCCATTTCTCTTCTAACAGGTCTGTGGAATACAGGAGTGGACACACACACACACACACACCCCTCTCTTTGGACAGGTTCTCAGAAGACATCATGAGAGATGCCACTCCTCTCTTTGAAATGAGTGCTGCTGTGCCTGAGAAGGACCAGGGAATATTCAGGAGGTTCAGGATTCAATGGAGGGAGTCTGTCAGTGGCTTTCACAAGGAGCTGGAGAAAGATTCATGACGCTGTGGGTGTGAGCTACGTGATGGGTTTCACAACATTCCTTTTGGTTTTAAAAATTAATCCTACAGATGCTTATAAATCTGGCTCCTTTGGAAAGACTTGAGGTCAACACAACCTAGTTTATGGTTTCAAAAGTCAGAAAGAGCAACATTCCGTTTCCCACATTGGCATTTATCATCTGGGTAAGCCAAGATAAGTGGCTGAAATTACTCCAGACTATTTCCCTTTAGTGAAATACGCTTTTACACAAAGCTATTGTAAAGATTAAATGAGACTTTATAGTCAAACACCAGCTACTAGTGACTGGAACACAGTCAGAATTCAACAAAGTGAGTTGGTAGTCACCAACCTCCATGGGTAACTCCTTGAGGACATGTTTACTGTGGTCAAAGTCATGTCAACTGGTAATCCAGTAGAAAGAAACTCTTTTCATCTCTGCACTGTTCTTTGGGACCACAATTGTTCTGAAGTTCTGGAACCCTCCCCCGAGCAGTCATTGTCATAATTTCTAATGTAGTGCTCTGAAAATATTCCAAGCAGATATGCTTTTGATGTATTGACTCAACCTGCTTTAAGAATAAATAAATGAAGGAAGGAAGGAAGGAAGGGAGGAAGGAAGGAAGGAAGGAAGGAAGAAAGAAAGAAAGAAAGAAAGAAAGAAAGAAGGAAAGAAAGAAAGAAAGAAAGAAATTGAATCTGTTCCTAGGAACCTTTAATGAGGTCTTTTGTAAATAATGGGTAAGAGGAATGGGGGTCAAATGACAGAGATCTCTGCAACGGAATTCTATTTATAGAAAGCCAGTATTACCTCTCTGCCATTAAGGACTATGGAGTAGGACATTTTAAAAGGAACATAAGCTGGGTGCGGTTGCACAGACCTGTAATCCCAATACTAAGGTTGCTGAAGCAGTGGGATTATGGATTTGAAGCCAGCTTGGAGTGCATAGCAAGACTTCTCTAAAACAAAGCAAAACAAACAAAAATTCTGCATATAAATACATATAGAGACACAGACATACACACATGCATATAGACACGGCATGGGAAATAGGAAGGGGAGGGGATAGTAAAAGTAATGATAATTGGGCACAGGGTGTCTCATTTATAAAAGCCTCTAAGTGGGGGACAGCTGCATAAACATGCATTAAGAATAGGCTGGCACAGAGTAGCAGTTCAGCCTGCTCTCGGGCTGCTGTCTTTATCAGAGCCTCTCATGATTTGCTTCATTGCAACTGCTATCTGCTTCCATTTAATCGTTCCTAAAATGGGGATAATAAAAATGAAATGCAGCGTGGGGTGGGGTGGGGGGGATGTTCTGAGGAATGACTTTAAGAAGTGATGATGGTGCATATTCAGGCTGGAAGATGTAAACAGACCTCAAAGGGACTGTCTGGGTCAGAGCGGAAAGAGGCAACACAAAACTGAAATCTCTGCTGGCCGTCTCCACACAGACACCAGAGATACAGTTTATAACTCCACCCCCTCTTATCTGACTTCACCTGAAAAAAAGATTCCCTCCCATCGTAGAGCGGAGCATCCTTAGTTTGTCTGTGCCATTTGGGGGATGCCAAGAAGTCATTGTCATCTATAGTATGGGACACTGAGAAGTCACAGCCAGACCTTCCTGTGAAGGAGGTGCTAGAGTTGGGGTGTGCAGCATCACACTTGGTGCTCAGTGCCCAGCGTGCTTATGGATTCATGGTGGAGGGATCAGTGAGAAGCAAGAAGGCATCCCAAATGTGAGAAGATTGTCCCCCACAAGATCTATAGCAGCAATGGCAACATCACAGTAAGACTAAACACGCTGCATGCATTAGAGCCTAGGAGGAATAAAACAGGCAGGAGAAGTTGCTGCCTCTAGTAGCTACACACACAGTAGACAGCACTGGCTCCAGATGTGTGTGTGTTGTGATCCCAGCACAGTGATGGCCCCCACCCACCATGGTCAATCAAATGATACTGTGATAGAGGCAGATGTTATATAAGAATTTCTGACTGACACAGTCTAACAGTCTCACACACCCACGATCAAACTGGCAGACTGCTCGTGAACACAGGAACCATGTATGTTCTCGTCTTCATTGAACTTGGGTGCCCAGAATAATGTCAGATGCTGCTGAGTAGGCCAGTAAACACTCAATGACTACTTGAGCGCAGGTATCCAAATTCTATTCCATCTCTCAGCCACAAAGGCGTGTCTGTGCTTGTTCCAGACTCCACAGAGGTGAGCAGAGGAGTGGCGCAGAGCTCTGCACATCAGAGGGGCTTGTTCTGGATCTACTGATACCTGCACTCGACAACATGCTATTTTTACCAACTCTGAACTGAGTCCTAATGTGCTTCATTAGATTAAGGGATCAGAAAGCAGGATCCATGGAGAAAAGCAATGGGAATTCAGATCATTAAGGAGCAGAAGAAGGCACCAAGGTGATGGCTTACTCTCTTCAAATGAAAGAAGAATTATCATGCCAAGCACAGAGATCAGCTGTTCTTCTCCTCCTGAGACAGACCCAGAGGAAGTGGGCTTAAGATCAAGCAGAAGGGATTTATGTTGACTACAGAGAAAATTTCTTAATAGAGAGAAGGGTTGAGTTCCCAAACTGTTAACAACACTAGGGGATGACTTTGAAAGACCTCGGAAATGGTTAAGCCCTTTTTTCTCTATGAAGTAGATAGTTCCACCTAAACAACAATGTGCAAACTATACCTTTAAAAGCCTTACTCCATTTATTTTCCCTTCCCTTCCTTTACCTCCCCTCCCCTTCCATCTTTTCCTCTCCTCTCCTCTCCTCTCCTCTCCCTCTCTCCTCTTTTCTCTTTCCTCCCCACCTCCTTTATTTCCTTCTTCTCTTGGTTTCTGTTCCCTTTCTCTTCACCTTTCTCCTTCCCCCCCCTTCCTTCCTCCATTTCTTGGCCACACACAACTATTCAGCATTTGCTCTGAGCCACACATTTCTCTTACCAAATCCTTATCATAGTTATCCTGGTGGCTGACGTGGTAAACAACCCAAATGCATTGCAATAAGGAAGGTGCTTATTCTGATATTCCACGTCTCTGTAACCCAGTCTTCCCATCTATATGTCCCATCAGTGAGTTGATGCTACATGCTCATTGGTAACTAACTCATGCCATCTTCTTTGGCTTATGACAGTAATTTACCAAAAGGACTGTACAAAGATGTACACAACTGAGTATGCCTTTCTGAGTCGGGGATATTGGGGATATCGGGGATCTTCACATTCAAGTGTTCCTGAGTGCTAGAGCGTCATGCTAATCTCCCTTTTCTGAGGTTCTAGGGAAGGGGCACTGGGAACTAACCCTCAGCAGAGGAGGAGAAAGATAAAGTGGAAGGGGAAGAGGGGCAGAAGGAAGAATGCTGTTAATCCTGGATGTATGCTGCTGTGTGACCCAGTCCCTACAGCTTCCCATACACAAATACGAAACAAAACAGATCAGGAAGAAGGGCAAGACATATTGTGAGAATCAACCCCAGACATAGCACCCAGTGTCACAAGGAAACTTGATAGTTATGGTTTTGTACTCTCTTATAACTGATATTTCTGAAAAAGAAATATTCCAGAAAGGCTACGTGTTTTTAGATGCTGTCATCACCATAGAATAAAAGAACAAGAAAACAAGGTAACCATGGTTGACTGTACTTCTGAAACCTGGACTTGTTAATGGGGGTAAAAGGCAGAACTCAGCCCTAAGGAAGTGCCCCAAGCCAAAGACAGCCGTACCATCTTGTTTAACTCTACTGAAATGTTTAGTCCATGATTGTTGTGTGCAGCTAGCCCAGGAGTCCTCTTGACTGTTGTTCTAGTTCGTAGGTCATCTTATTTTTTTTCCCCCAGTAGAGGCATTGAGGAAGAAAGGATACCTACAAGAGAATATAGAAGACATGGAAGTTTATTTTTCATTAAGAATAATTTGTGATTTTTCTCCTGTTAAAGATAGTGTTATTAGACATTTTAGAAGAAGATGCAATCAAATTTGCACCTATACCTATGCACAAAAAGAATTAACAATTAGTTGTTTCATATTTCCCAACCACCCTTTTCTACGACCTGAATGCATGCATCTGTGTAATAACACAAGATACAATAGAGCTGAGAACACAGTGTACAAATAAGCGACTGTCCCCTTTCCCCCTCTCACTAAGAGATTGTAGACATGTTTGTTCGTATTAAATTATATTCGAAACAGTGAAACTTAGTAACTGCCTAATAATTCAATGTATGGATGTCATAGTTCTGCAAATAGGTCCTTTATGACAAGTCATTCATATTTGTTTTCATGTGGAAATAATTTCAGAGTCACAGATGGTCCAACTTTGAGGCCATCAATTGCTTTAATGACGAGAAGAGCTGATCACTTTCGTTGAAGGGTAAATAGCCAAGGCTTTACTGAGAAGCAAAGAAAAAAAAAAATCTCTGCAGCAGGGAGGGTCCTGAAAATAGGTTGTCCTCCTTCTTTTTACTTCTTATCATTAAATAACCCTTAAAGTTAAAAACCCTTATTTGGGAATTGCTTGGTTTGCTTTAACTCAGTAATCGGTGGTGGATGCGCAGTCTGTGGAAGGCTCTCCTGATCTGCCGGGGGCCTTTAGAAACTTCCTCCTGTTGACCTTTCATTTGAGCGTGCTTCCTTTCAGCCGTGCTTCTTTTCTTGGGTGATGACGTCACCCAGACAGTGCAAATGGCCCCCGTGTTCTATGTCTTTCTGCTCTTATCATACTTGTTTCCTTTTCTTGAGAGTTGGAGGTTTGGAAAATTCAACTCCACCTTCCCGAGACCCCAAGAGGCTTCCGGGTATATGGCATCCCAATGCCGTTTCCACTGTCTGGTCCACAGAGGAATCAGAACGACAAAGCAAATTCCTATATTTTGCCACTAGGGGCGCCAGCTGACTGACCTTTCCACCCACAGGCTGATGCCTGCGGCCAGATGGACTTTTTACAATGGTGTACTTAGTACTCTTTTCAGATATTTGAGTATTTTCTACCACGCAAGCTACTCTGTGAATATCTTAAAAGCATATTGACATCCGTTCACTAAGATATGAAGTTTGACATTAAAACTATGATATCTGATTCCCCTCCATATGCAAGCATACTTCTATTGATCTACACCCAGAAATCTCACACCTTTCTTTCTTCCTACAGTGATGATGGATTTGTATGGGTGCATCCAAACTATCTTTCTGTTTTCCCTCAGTCTCTTTACACAATGTCTGATGCCTGCTTGTGAGAGCTGGCCAGGACCAGAGTAAAAGTTACCAGTGCCTTCAGAAAGAGAGGCTCTGACCCCGACATGCTAACTGCTGAGCAGTCTGTGCTATTCAGATCTAACTAGGCACTGGCCAACAAAGAAAAATAAATTGTTTTTAAAAAATGAAAGTTATTAATAAAGAACATGGCTGTAAATCTCCCACAGAAGTCATGGATCTTAAATAATTCTGGGTGATTTTATTACTTTCTCTTCCTGAATGATTTCTGTTTGTAATTTATGGGTTGTTTTCATTTATTCTGATGTCCCCTGATGGTTGGCTGCCCGCTTTTATTCCTTCTGTCTGTCCTCACACTCTGGTGTAAGTCTGAGCATTTTATGCTGCTGCTCAAAACGCCTATGGCAGGGGCTATAGGACTTCCTCATCTCAGGCCAGTCAGGCAAATCTTCTGGAAGCTGTTCTGTGCCAGGGGATGCAGAAAAGGCAAGTCTGACTGTGGAGAGGAAGTAGAAGATGGGAAAGGGGGCATATATCAGAAGTCACCGGAGAGAGAGCAATGGACCCAGAGAGGCCAGCTGACCAGCCTCCTGCTGAACCTCCCAGGTGCATCATGCCCTGGTTCCCAACAGACTTCCTCTGAACACCTTTTCCCATTTTCTAGTCTGAGGACTTGGTATAGGACATCTTCTGAGGTCATTGTCTTTGGCTGTCCCTACAAGCTATTGTTTCTTTTTTATTATTCATCTATCCCATAGGGAAAGGTTCTTGCTGGCAATGGAGGAGCCACCTCTTTGGTGGAATTTCTGGAAGCTATTTGAGCCATCTCAGCATTCCCTTTACAGAAAAGTTTTCAAAAAAAATCCATTTTCTCTAAGGAACTGGGGACAATGCTCAAACATTCTTGCCTGGGATTAAGGAACATTAGATAACCATTAACACATCTAACACATTTGTATACAACACTTAATTAACAATTGCATTTATGGAGAACGTCGGAGCATATGAACTCACTCTCAAAGTGTTGAAAACTATCCATACACGTGAGGGCAGGCTCAGTTGCAGAGGTCGGTTCATCATCCATTCATGGCAAGTGTGTAACTAATCTTTGTAACGGGGTAGAAGATGCTAGCAGCATCTAAGTCTAGAAATATCAATGGAAACAGCTATGTAGACCAGAGGATGGTTCACACCATGGCAGTGTGTGGGTCTTACCATGTAAGACTTTTAACACAGTGTTAGGAAATGATTCTAGGATGACCAAAAGGCTCAGTGGGTGAAATGCTTGCTGTCAAATCTGTGGACCCGAGTTCAGTGTCTAAGACCCATATGTTGGAAGGAGAGGAACCAATACCTACAAGTTGTTCTTTGACCTCCACAAATATTCTATGATATGAATATTTCTACATACACACACACACACACTAAAGTGAATTTAAAGAAGAAAGAAATAGTTCTAAAATGAGTGTGAGACTGTGGTGTTCAAACAGGGACTGTAGCTAGCTGTATCTATGGTGAGTTAGCAAAATTTGAAGGAAAAAGAAAAGATGGAAGGGAGGAAAGAAAACAGAAAATAAACAAACAAACAAACATAAAAGGAACGTGATTGTTTTGTGTGTTTGCATCTGTACCTTTTGACTGTCTGTTAAGACACCGCACGCACACACACACACACACACACCCCTCCCTCTGATTCTGTTCAATCTAGAAAGGTCAAAAAGCATGTGTCTTTGAATGACAAAGTCCACACTAACAACATAAACAGTTAAACAGCTGTCCAAATCATCCTAGTATAGGGGAATTTTCTAGAAAACCATCATCTTCTGAATAAAAGCTACTGAAATGAACTCTCTGCTCCCCACTATGGTCATGGTCCTGGAACCACACAGCCTCGTTGATCAAGCAATCTTTTGGATGTACAGAAAAAAAGAGAGAATGCCATGGGATTAAAAATAGCTGACCTACAAAACAGTGACATTAAAATTTAGCTTTGTTTTTTTATATGAAACATAATATACGAAATATTTCATGAACTGAACCAGCTAAGGGGAAAGGGCTTAAAATCTTAAATAAAACAGTATCGATCAAGCCAGGGTCATTAAGTTAAAATACAGAGATGAAAGAAACCAGCAAGCAGCATTCAGGGGTGATGATTCATCATTGCTATATCAGTATTTCCCGAGTTGTGGGCTTCAGATGCAGTGTATTAGTTAATGTAACAGGGGTGAGAATTTTTAGTTCCAATAATCATTTATTTATTTAGATATCTGTCTTTTACTTGAAGCAGCTGACATATCTCATATTTACAGTATGATATGAAAATTTTAGTGTATGGCATTTTAAGAAGTATCTCAATGCTTAAACTCTAAACATTATAGTTAGCACACCTACATCACAAAAGTGTTTCAGTTGGAGGCTGAAAAGGAGGCTCAGTGGGCAGAGTGCGGGTTGCATGAAGGATAAGGACCTGAGTTTGGATGCCTGAAACTCACAAAAGAAGACGGTCATAGCATCTGTGTATGTCTCCAGCACTAGGTGGGTAGGTGGACCAGTGGGGACAGGTAAATCCCTACAGCTCTCCAGCCAGAGAATCTAGCTAAGTTGGCAAGTGCCATGTTTAATGGTAGACCCAATATCAAAAAATAAGCTGGGAAATCACAGACAAGTAACACCCAAGCTTCACTCTGGCCTTCACACTCACGATAACATGCCCACACATAAATACCACATACACACAAGAGCAACTAGAATCGGGGGACTGTGTCCCCAGGGAGGCCCTACCTCTCACTGCAATGTCCAGGCCACAGCATTCAAAGCTGGCCCTTTCTGCCTTCCTTTCCCAATCCTCACCTCTCTGCATTCAGATTACATCCCAACATAATTACAACCAACCTCCCTCAGTATCCCTGGGCTCTAGCTCCTGGTTCATCATTTTTTTTGTGCCTCGGTTTCTTCGTTTATAAAATGGGGAGAGTAACAGTACCTTCCTTTAAACTGTTGCCGTGAACGTCCAATGAGTTTTAGTTCATGTGAAATTCTTGATATAGTACCTGACATGTACCAAGGTTTATTATAAACATGTCCACTATAATTGTACATGAACAGAATTTAAACAAATGATACAACTGAATCAGATTCCAGAATATAAGAAAATGAAGAAGAAAACCACCCCTTGCACACATAGAAACACACACTTAGAACAAATTAAGTCTGGTCTTGAGCCAAGAGCAAAGCTAGGAAGCAGCAAATGAAATTGTTGATATACTGATTGAACAAGCCACCATGAGGACACATGGCTCTAATCTCAACATTTGAGAGGTGGAAGCCCTATGATCAGGAGTTCAAGGTCATCCTTGGGTATTTAGCACATTCCATGCCAACACAGATTACTTGAGACCCTGTCTCAAAACAAACAAACAAACAAACAAACAAACAAACCCACAAATTGACAAGGAGCAACCTTTCTCATGTCATTCTGATACGGCTTCTGGGAAACAGGATGTAGTTGAGGGGTTGATCACTTGTCTAGTATTTTTGGGGGACCTGGATTTGATATGACATTATGCTCATGGACTTTAAAAGTTCAAACACTAATTAGTAACAAGATCACGGCAGATCAAGTCTCCAGCATAACACAGCAGTCCTCGGGCTACCCAGCGTTGCAGGGTTATTGGAAATGCTGTTTAGACTGAGGTTTTTGTGGGCTCTCAGTAGCCGTTCAGTAGCAGCCGAAGCGTATAAGGAACCACACCTATTTATGAAACCTCAGAGCGTGTCCTTGTGCTGTTTGATATACCTGGATTCTGTTTCATTGTAATAAACCACAACTTTGTGGTCAGTCATAAAGGACTCCCCTTTACGGCTTCTTCCATCTGTGGTGGATAGGTCGGCTTATAACCATAAAGAAATTCCTCCCACAGGAGAATAGGGTTTAATGACAAGAGATGAAGCCAGATTCAGGGTTACAAAGAAGATGGATGTTGGTGACCAGGGAGACTGAGCTACAGCAATACCTGATACCTGCATAGTGTTTTGTGGTCCATTAGACACTCCCAGTGTGATTGGGCATGAACGTTGGCTCCACCCTGGAATCTGTGGGGGAGCGCTAACTCTCAGATTCTACCAGGACGTTCTAGAGATGAAGCTCAGTCATCTGAGGTTTAACCTATAAAACGCAGGGATGGTTTATAACAGACATTTCTTTTCACAGGGGGAAGTATCTGTTTAATAGATCCTTAAGCTCCCACTCCACCATTGTCCCCTGGTCTCATTTTATTTCCCAGCCATTAAGCTTTAAAACAAGACCAAATCTTTATCCGTTCATAAAGGAGAGGAGAGAGCCATCAGCCCAGCAGGAAAGAGTTAAGACCTGTCCCAGTGGCACTAGGAGACTCTAAATGATCCACTGTCTTCACGGAAAATGAATGCCCTGACTAGGCTGAGCGTATGGGTTTCTTCATTCAGAGAATATTTCCTAAACCTTACTGAGTACCAGGGATTGGGGGGAGGGCAGTTTTGAACAAGACTGACACCTTCCCTGGCCCAAGGGAAAGCATGTCCTGGTGGGCAGGACTAGAGAGCAAACACTCTACCAATGAATGACTATAATACCAAATGCTCTGGGAGTCATGAACCAGGATGCAGTGGCTCTGAGCCATGTGGTCCCGCCTCAAAGGACCTTCTGGAAATGCCATTATTATTTTGGACAAGTTACTACTTATATATGGAGCAACTGGGAAGCATTATTTGGGGAAAGTTTAAACCTTGACTGACTTCAAGTAAACTTTTTTTTTTCAAATTATGCCAATAGTCCCTCTGCTTAAATTTTATATAGCTGTTGTGCCGAGGCTTCGGGCTCATTCCTGACCGAGGAACAGGGCGATGTGGTTAATGTTTGATCTCCTTCTGTTGTTATGCTGTGGCTAGCCCGTAGAGAACGAGATGAATTTTTGTAACCCTTTCAATATTTATGCTTACGTTTCCCAACAAGGCATGAGTGCTCATTGTTCACTATGAACTATGTATAGGAAGTTGCCTCTCTAATCTGCTGTCAGAAGCGAACATGACATCTTTTGGCTTTCTTTCCTGACTGTTAATTATGGCAATTATGTCACTTTTTAACTTGTCCTCACTTGACCCTGTAGCATCACAATGTGACCCTACACAGGGATGTGGTGCCGATGGATATAGAACAGGAAGCTCTCTGCCTGTTTTTAGATCCTAGATGTGGTATGTGTGTCCTATAGGAAAGATGGGACATTTAAAGGTTAAATTGGTTCCTATCACTTAAAGATTCAGATTTCTGTAGAATTCTGGGTTTCAGAATCTTCTAAACATTGAAGAGATCAGGCTCTCATTCTTCTGGAGCTAAGGACAGCGTCTTCTTTGGCTGGATTACATGTTTCTCCATTTCAACACCTGCAGACACTGGAGGGTCAACTCCAAGAACAGAGATAATTTCAAAAAGCACCTATTCTTTGTTTAAGAACTAAAGTGTGTGCCTTGGGAATGGGCAACCTGGGATTAAGGAGTACTCAGTTTCCCTGGCTTTCTGATGCCTCACTGCAGTTCATCTTGAAGTCTCTAGAGGGCGACTGAGACTTCTGGGCTGTGTCTTCGAAGTCTGAATGTCAGTCTGTAAACCAGTAAGTCTCCCAATTCACCTTAGAAAACAAAAGACACTATGTGAAGGCCCCTCTATTTCTCAGGTAACAAAATACAGAAACAATATGCCAACATTTTACACCTTAAAACATTGCAAGAGGATTTGGAGTGATCCCGAAACACCAGCTGGCCCAAAGCGGGAGGCTCTAGCCAAGGATGAGGAGGGCTGGAAAACCAGGGGGAAGGAATATTGGTGGGGGTAAGTGAAAAACGTGTAGAATTCAAGCAAACGAACAAATGAAAAATAAATAAAAACAAAAAAAGCCACTTAGAATAGGAAATGAAAGTGAAGACGAAAATGCTGTCACATCTTAAATGTAGAAAGAAAAAATTGACACTGATTAAGGAGAGTGACGCCATGTGAGAATACTGAGAAAGCAAGGTGGTTTTCAGCCATGCTGTTCTGACAGAGAAAAAGGAGAGGCAGGAGGAGGGAGAGAGGGAGGGAAGAGGGGAGGGGAAGGTTGAGGGGAAGAAGAGAGAGAGAAAGAGAGAGAGAGAGAGAGAGAGAGAGAGAGAGGGAGGGAGGGAGAGAGAGAGAGAGAGAGAGAGAGAGAGAGAGAGAGAGAGAGAGAGTTATGAGTTGTCTGAGATTTTCAGCACTCCAGAGAGAAAGGAAGGGAAAGTAATGGCATTAATTGCTTATATATTTGTGCAAGTTCTAAATAAGGATGTGAGGGGAGGGCCTAGTCTCTCTCTGTTCCAGCAAAGTGGCATTTTAGATTCTCCCACACCCTATCACTGAAGTTAGAATCATTCCATCTCAGAGTGGAACTGGTTATTCAGAGAACCACAAGGACCATGTAGCCATACTTCGGGGCTCAGACAAATGCCTTCTTTCAACCCCACTGGCTTTTCTGCAATCTGTGAGAGTCTGGCCTTTACCACCATGAAAAGGAGGTGCCGCCTGTGCCGCCAGCATGCAGTTAGCTTTAGTCTAACTCAACAGACATAGGTGAAGGACTCAGCTATAGAGACCCTGTGTCAGAGGATAAGGGGAAAACCAAGACAGTGTGACAGCTCACTCTCAAGGACTGTGTGTGCCCTTAGCAGAAGGGCTAGGAAGGTTCCGAGGCAGGGAAGACTATGAGAAGCAGGCTGCAATCAGATGCTCCCCGGACATCATGCCTGCTTTTATCAAAGTTCTAGCTCCCAAGTGTGGGATGAGCTTAGAGACACAAGAAGGGGATATGCCAGAAAGGATGACTGACATGCTGCTACTTTTGAGATGAACTTGTAAGAGGAATGACTCCTTTCTTGGAGTACTCTTTCACTGTCTCATATTACTTGATCTGAAGGAAGCTCAACACAGTTGTAGACAAGCTTGCTCACGTGGGGACCAGCTCTTGCCTCAGAGCAACAGTCAGCAAGGATCTGGGGCCTGCCAAGTGCCCCTTTCTAAGCCACCAAAAAATCCGATTGTGGGTTTAGTTACAACATCAAGCCAGAGGATCCAGCTAAGGTGCGCCTGGATTTCTGGCCCATGAAAACTATGACTTAAAAGAAAAAAATGTGTTTTCGTCTACTGCACTTTGTGATAAAAATTTCACAAAGTCACAGATAATAAATGAAAAAGATTTAGAGAATGAAATGACATTTCTGATTTTAAAATTGTGGAAGGATTTGAGAATCTGATTTTAAAATGGGTCTTCATGAGGCTGGTCACAGTGGACGGAGGATACTATTACAGCCAGAGGTAATGGAAGGTGAAGTGGGTTTTTTCTCACAGACTAGTAGACTTTCTGATGTGTCCTAATGGTAGGTACAAACAAGAGACTAGAGAATGACCTTTAAAGAACCACTGAGCCTGGGGGCCATTAAAGCAAAGATAGCCTGGATGAAAACTCAAGAAGCAATCAGAAACCATGGAGTCATGAGAAACTCAGATATAATTATGACTTTTATTTAGAGAATGTATCTACTAGTGGTGAAGGACTGAGGTGACCACTGTTGTTATTTAGGATCTGTGTGTCCATGGACAAATACTGGGCATAGGGAGAAGAGATACATGGATCATGAAGAATGAATCTGGACCATATTGGAAGTGACAGAGACTGAGCTCTGGATGCCAGGTTGATCATGGGGCACTTGAATCAAAATGAGACGGAGTCAATGCTGGGGGAAGAGATTACATGGATTCTATTTTAAGTATCTTAAAGCTGAGTCATTGTCGAGAAGGGGAAAAAAAGAAAACTATGAATTTATTATTCTGTTGGGAAGATGCCACGAAAGTGCAGATTTGGGGGTGTTCTCCGTGAAGGTGATAACTAAAAGCCAATAAGAAGATTGGTTAAGGTCCAGGGAAGACACTCAGGGAAGAGAAGATCAAGGCGATGTGTAAAAGACTCTGCCTGAGGTCAGGGTATGAGAATTCGGTAGAATAGTCAGAGGAAAGGGAGAAGCTGTCATGCCAGGGGTAGAAGGAAAGCCTCATGCAAAGGCTAGCAGTTTTAAGGAGAGCAGAGGATACCAAGGAAGGTCACTGGGGACTCATGCATGTATTATCAGGTGGCATGTCTACCAGGTCTGTCCCCAGGAAAGTTAGATCAGGCAGTGCTGTCCTATTCCTTGGCAGCTTGGGTAAATCTTGGAATGTGTAGGGCTTTGGTAGGTTAAAGAATAAGTGAACATGTATTTTTCACCCAAATTCAAGTTTTTTTTTTCAAGGTGAACTTCTTTGAAGGAATGTCTTATGAGTCTAAATTCAATTGCAAAGACAGCAAGACTGTGTCTGTATTTTCCTAAAAACAGTCTATGGACTTTGCTCCGTGATCTCTCTGAGGACAATTTCATTCAAATGGAATGAATCTTCATATTCACGTTCTAGCTCGAGCATCTCTCCCTATCCTGCTGACTTTATTATTATTAATTTTTATTACATTTATCTATTGTTTGTATATGTGTGTGAGGCACACATGCCACGGTACACATGAAGAGTGCACAGGACAATTTTCAGGAGTCAGTTCTCTCTTTCCACTACGTGGGTCCCAGGGATCAAACTCAGATCACCAGGCTTTTTAGCAAACACCTTTACCCATCTTGCTGAATAGTTCTTGGTTTTCCAAGTCATCATCTCATCAAATAGTCCAGGCAGACCTTGGTTTCTTGCCTCCCAAGGTTCCCCTACCTCAGCCTCCCACATTCTGAGTTTACAGCTGTGCTCTACCATGCTTGGCTTCTTCTCTGATCTGCTCTTCAAATCTGTTTTTAAGCCAGGCGGCGGTGGTGCACACCTTTAAACCCAGCACTTGGGAGGCAGAGGCAGGTGGATTTCTGAGTTCGAAGCCAGCCTGGTCTACAGAGTGAGTTTCAGGACAGCCAGGGCTACACAGAGAAACCCTGTCTCAAACAAACAAACAAAAAAAAAATCTGTTTTTTAGCTAGATGGACTTACTGCTACTTAAGAGACTCTCTTAAGGGTAAGATTCCTAAAAGAGAAAAGGTATATTTTTTTTCATGTCTCCCATGCAATTTTGAGGACTCTTTGAAAACATAAAGAATCTTAGTCCGTTGCATGGAGAAGAAAGCCATTCTCAAGCATGAAGGAGAAAGTGATACTTACTCTGGGCTCTATTATCCAGACACAGTCTCTGTTTGCATCTTGATTTCTACCATTCCAGGCATGTGCCTTTATCTTTGCATATTGGAAACACAGAGGGATAGTTTCATAAAATTTGAATGTTATGGATCTTTTGTAGTCTACGTTTTCTTTTCATTAATATGAGTGGTGTGTGCCAATACGTGTCATAACTGTTATCTATTACTTATTATGCATTTATTTATGGCATAATTTTCTGCATCCATGTGTATCTAAGCATGTGTGTATTTATGAATCTTTAGGTACTGTATGCAGGTGTGTATGAATGTATCTATACATATATGTGGAGCTCGGAGGACAATCTCAGGAAATTTTTCTCTTAGGTACCACCCACCTGTTTCTAAGATAAGGTCTCTTACTGTCCTAGAACTTGCCATATAGTAAGTTCAATTAGCCCCAGGAATCCCGCTATCTCTACCTCCCCAATACTGGGGTTATAAATGTGTGCCACTATGCTCAACTTTTTTCGTGGATTTTGAGGATCAAATTTGTACCCCTATGCTTGCAAGACAAACAACATATAGACTGAGCTGTCTCCCCAGCCCCACAACATGACATTTGAATTGCTGCCTCCTTCATACCACGCTCATCTTCATCCAAAAGAGTCAGAATCTTGACTGTGACTATTTGGCTGAGTACATGGATGGAGGGAGATCCAGCTGTGTGGATTTCTACCCTCCACACCGCTCGCTCACTTGTGAGCTTCTGGAGGAGACTATGCCCACAGGTGTCTCAGAGAGCACCTGGACACCTGCCAGCGTTGGCTGTTCCCACATTTCTAACATGAACCCTGCTCAGTCTCTAAGCAAGCACAACCCTCCAGGGACTGACGTCATAGCTGCAAATCTGTCTCCTGATGCTCTTTCCTAAATGCCTTTTTAAACATGCTCAATAATAGATGAGCACCTGGGCCCTTCTTCTCGGAGGAGAGCTTGGGTAGCTTGTAGAACCTGGAAAGGCTATTGGCCCTATAGAGCCGATTCCCAGCATGCCACATTCCCAGTTCCCCAGGACACCACTTAATACTGCTCATCTCAGGGAAGCGGGTGGTTCTCCTGGTGGACTTTGTTGCTCCATTTTCTCTTCCTGTCCCCTTTTCAATCCTGGACTCAACTTGCACCGAGTCTTTGTAACCAGTAGGCTGGCATAGAGGTCTGCAGTCCTCTGAGCTTGCTTTCTCTTCTCTGATTTATATTCCAAACAGGATACCTATACCCGATTTGATAGGAATGATCCATTTGCTTAATACCAGAGTCCCGGATATAGGTGACTCTTCTCTCCCAGACTTATGTAATATGTGGCTGGCCTCAATTTATCATATGCCCCAGGTCAGGCCCCCAAATGTTCCTCATCTTTAGTTTTTATCTCTATAAGAAAAGACTGAGGTGACTCTGTAAGTTTCTGTCTAAGAACTTCAAGCAATCTATGGTTTTAAATACAGCCTTGGATTTTCCAGAACTCTGACTATGGCATATATTCAGTGACAACTATTCATTCATTAATTACAGAATTGGTTATAGAACTGCTTATTTTTAGAACTTCCTTTCCAGCGTAGGGCAGCTCAGTCATTCAGCTCCAGGGCCTTTGTTACCAGCTGCCTTTTGGGGACAGACGCTCAGAAGGGAGAGTGAATTTTCCCAGTGTCCCCCACTTCTGATGTTTTAGTGACCCACAGCAGTAACAATTACATGAAGCATCGTCTGATGGAAATTATTGCTGAGTCGTCAGAGAGAGACCTCTGACTGTCTTAACTTGGTGTAGCAGGCTTATCCGAGTCTCCTCCCTGATGAGCCCAGCATACTGGTATGTCATAGGTGCCACACCCGGACCACCGTGTGACCTCACTACCCAACACTCTTTCTCTTTGTGTCTTATTTCTATATAATGTTTAACAGCTGGGTACTTGTGATTTCTTTTTATCAGAATTAGAGATAGTGTTTGGGGCCCCTGTTGTCCTTTGTTGTCTTTCTGGACATTGAAATCACTGTGGCATTTGAAGACTAGTGGTCTTTATTCCGGTCATTCAAGATATTTCTGATTCACATCATGACTTGCAAGATTCTGTTTTCTGAGAAAATACCATGGAGAGGGTTGGGGAGGTGAAGATGGAAGGGGTGCACAAGCAAGCAGGTGAAATGAAGGGTGACCGAGCAGACTGCGGGAGGGGCAGCCAGGAGAGTAAGTGCAGACTCCCTCCATGGAGGATGAGAGGGAAGCAGAAGGAAAAGTCAGATGCAGGGGGATCAGCTCTTCAGGACAAGGTAGATTCTCCAATACCATGGACACCATGGTTAACAGTTGAGAGCAAACTAGTAATAACTGACTGCAGTGTGTCAGTGTTTATAATCTAGGTACTATTCTCAACAGATCAATAATTCAAAGTAACCCTCATGACATCACTGGGGAGACACTGGTTAAGATCAACAAAAGGCAAACGTCTGTCCGTATGGCCCAGGTACCAATGGACAAAGGGAGAAAGGTATATACTAACCAGGGAGAGCACAGCCAGCAAGCACCAGGATCTGGGTCACATAGCAAAACTCCACAGTTTGTGATGAGCCTCCTCCATCCCAACATACACACGCTGAACATCACAGAAAAGCTGGTCCCATTCACATGCTGTGGGCAGCCCAGAATGGACACATGGACAGCACCTTCCCGGGAGTCTCTATCCCTGTCTCACCCATTAGTTACTGAGGCTCTGAAATCTAAGCACCAAGCCACATTTGCAGAGAGTGTGGCTAGCTAGTGTCTTTGCTTTCAATTCAGGGAGCTTAAACACAATCCTAAGAGTTGTGCGGCTCTGTTCTGGGCTGAGGAAGGTTCAAAAATGACTGAGAAGACATTTGTCCCACTGTTGTCCCTGTGCAGAGAAAGGAAGATTATGATGATACATCTTAGGAGCTCCTTCAGATATCTTGGTGCTTCACGATTTTTCTCATTTCAGTGGTAAATCCTTCAACATGATTAGCAGCTACCACCCTGCCCTTTCCTATCTAATGTCTCTGGATTTTTGGAAGTGAGGGCCAACTAGACATGTCTCAACAACAGGCCCAAGTGAGAAGGTTATTGATTTCTTTCTTCCCTGTGAAGACTCACATCGTCACACCCACTTCCTCAGCTGGAAGTGTTGTTGCCTAGGGTTCCTGGCTTCACTGATAATGTCTTCTGCTTGTGAAACCTTCAGGGAGGCATACATGCATTGGAATAAGACATCATTCTAAACGACTTTTGTGGACTGGGCAAATCACTTCTCTCTATTGTAAACATATCATACCTGTTGTATGGGGACACCAGGACCCTGATTATCTAAACAGTACCAAGCCTGATGGCCAGGCACCAGAAGGATGTGGAGAACTGGACTTTACAGCCTTTCATAGTTTTGAATCAGAAAGGGAACAGTTAGTTGGCACTTGAGGTACACCAGAACTTGGATGGATATCAACTCAGATGTGGAACCCCTTCACCCATTGGCAGCAAGTGGTCCAGAGGGCCAGTGACATAAATACCTTGCTCATCTTCACCTGGCTATTCCCCTATCGGGCTGTTCTGTGTTACACCAGAGCCTAACCAGCGGCCAGAGGCTGTAGAGTCACCAAGGGTGCCTTTAGAGATGCACATACACCCTGTTAAGATTTTCACTTTGGTCTTTCATAAACAAGTAAATGGGACAAGCTGACCATCCTTGAGGACTGTCTTTCATGTTTTCTGTTTACTTCTCAGTGTGCACATTATATTTTCAAATATTTTCCCAGAACTGCTTTTCATGGAAACCAGGGCCCTTTCTTTCCCTTCTTTGCCTCCCTCTTCCTCTTTCCATCCCTGCCCTGCAGTAAGCTCCTCATTACATCTCTTATCGTGATAATTCTAGAAATAACAACCACCTTCTCTACCTACCTTTTATCCAGGGATCCTATGGTGCTCTTCCAACAGGGCCAGCTATTCAGCAGCCTGCCTCTAGCACAGCATCCCTCTGCTTTGGGTCACGGAGGGAAAGAGTGAAAGCAAAGCTACAGCCTTTTTGGTTTTTCGAGAGGCAGGGGAGCACAGAAAGGAGGGAACATGGTTGTGTAACCTCCTTTCTTATGTACAATTTACAGCAAAAAAAAAAAAAACCCACACATTAAGTGTTCAACCCTTTGGCTCAACAATCAGAAAGTTGTATATGAAGACTTCATGGTCTACACTGCTGAAAAGGCAGAAGATGGGCAGGAAAGCCCCAATGAGTGGTCTAGCTGAGACTTGCTGGTGAAAGTGGGTAAGAGGTGAACTCAGTGCTATACCAGATCCCGCCATCTATACTGATGAGCAAGCTGGGCACTGCCTATCAAGTTAACATTACAGTGTATGTTTTCATTATAACTGTTCTTCTGAAGGTCACCTATGAGTTCCAGCATTTTGTCAATGATTAGGCATATTAAGTGACCTCTTTAATACTTGGCATTAGTGACTTCTTTCTCTCTTTCTACCCCCCAATCTATATCTCTCCTTGGAATCTCTTTGACCTCTGACCTCTGCTTCCTTCTTTCTGTCTTTTTCATTTTCATCTTCACCCTTGTTCCACCTTCTGTCATTTGTTAGTGTACTGACATGTTCTGCAAACCCATCTACATAGACTTTACAAGTGACACATGCCTAAAAAACAAACTTTCAATATATATGCCTGGATTCTTCTCCTGAGTCTTCAGCCTAGTGTGTGTGTGTGTGTCTGTGTGTGTGTGTGTTTCTGTGTGTGTGTCTGTGTCTGTGTGTCTGTGTGTCTGTGTATAAAAGCACAACCATAATTATTCAAGTAAGTACACATGCATATGTGTATTTACATGAGCATAGAAGCCAAAGAAGAATCTTATGTATTATTCCTCAAAAGCCATCCACTTAAATTTTTGAGACAAGTTCTCATTGACCTGGAGGTTGTCCTGTAGACTAGGCTTGCTGCCCAGCCAGCCCCAGGGATTGACCTTCCATGCTCTGGGATAACAGGTATGGGTTGACACAATGCTCGCTTTTTGACATGGGTTCCAGGAAGTACCCAAAATCACTTTGCTGACTGAGAAGTCTCCCCAACTCTCCTCCACTGTCTTTGAAGCATTTACTGTTATGTCCCATAGAGACACTAGCCCAATGTTTATGCTTCTTTTGAATTAACCTTGGCTTCACTGTCTACCTGAATATCTGAGGTAGAAGCCTGGAAGTTGTTGGGTGGTTCCTCTTCCTCATCTCTTGGAGTTCTTAGAATCTCTTGGAGCTCTTTCTCCTTTTCTCCTCTCTTATTGCATTTGTCATTTGTTGCATGAATTACCACAGTTGCCTCCTCCAATAGTTGGTTCTCTCCCTACTCTAATCTAGCCTTCACACAGTGTCAGATGGATCCTCCCCGGACACAGAATTACTCATGTCAGTTCCCTAAGACTCTGTGATAACACTCCAGTGGCATTGACATGAAAACACAGAGCCACACCCAGGAGCTTCAGTCTTCATTTTCTGCCTCTAGACTTCCGCTTGTCTTTCCATTCTCATTTTCTGTCGTTTCTCAGCTCAGGCCAAGAGCTCTAACCATCAGGCACTGACTTCAGTTCTTCTTGACCATACTGGAACTTGCTTTTTTCTATAGACATGTGGCTTCCACTTTACTTAGCAAGGCCATGTTTCTTCTCTCTCCTCCAGACCTGTTCTGCTTGGCTAATTCTTAATGACTCTTCAAGGGTCAGTACAAATGTTACTTCCTGTGGGAAGTTTGAACTCTTCAAAGGCCTCATTAGGAACCAATCATGTATTTTCTCAAACTAACCAACACACATTCCATCTGTACATACCATCATCCCTCCATAACTCCAGGTTTTAGGCCCAGTAGTCCAACCAAATGTAGATCAGAAATATGTAGCAAAGGAAGTTGCAACTAAACTAACATGTACAGCCTTTTTTCCTTTCTTTCTCCTCTCAGCAGTATACTATACAACTATGTAGATGCCACTAACATTAATATATATATATATATATATATATATATATATATATATATAAAATAATCCACAGTTTAAGAAAACAAGAGGAGACTGGAGAGATGGCTCAATGGTTAAGAACACTAGTTCCTCTTTAAGAAGCCCCAGGGTTAATTCCTAGCATCTACATGGCATCTCAAAATCATCCATAATTCTAGTTCCAAGGGATCAAGCATCTTATGGTCTTCATGGGTATCAGACAACCACATGGCACACAGACATACTTGCAGGCAAAACATCCATACACATATACTAGGAATAAATAAATGTTTATAAAAGGATACAAAGATAATGTTCCATGAATGTGATTTGGTTTTCTATAACAGACTTATAAAGCTGTTGGCTTTGGATCCAAGGAGGTCTAGGAACCATTCTCACAAGGATTAGAGGATTACTGCTTCCTACTGCTCATTTCTTCCCCGCTTCTCTTCTCTAGACTGTGAGTTCCAGACCAGCAGAAGCATGAGTGTTCAGGCTTCAGACGCCTCATACACAGCACAGCCAGGAGCACAGTAAATGCTCAAAACCATTTAATAAAGGCAACAGACAATTCTGGAATACTTTACTAATCTTCCAGAAGATCCTTTCAATAAAGAGTATCCTCACTTTGCAGATGGGATCATATCTGGCTTAGCATCACAAAACATGCCAAACCCTGGAGCCACTGGGGTCTGTCCAAGCTTTGTGCAGACTTGGCATGGACTCTGGACTCTGGACTGGCTTCTGTGTACTGACACTCCAAAACAACTTGTGATGCTTGATGGTGCCAGCTAGGTATAGCATGATGAGGAAGAACTCCCGGCAAGGAACTGAGGGCAAGAGTCAAGCTGAACAGTGAAACAGGCTATAGATCTGAAGTCCAGTGCGTGGATGGACATTGTACTGCCCTCTGTATTGCTCTTCACTTCAACCAATGTAAAAAAATACATTGCCAACCAGCCCACTGGCAGGCAGGCATTGAGCCACTGTTTGTGCTCATCTTATTGGAGAACATTTTTCAAACACATTTTTAAATGAAGCTTTCCTCTCCTTTGGCCCTCCAGCCCACTGCCTTTTAATTTATGTCTCTTTCTACAGTGTAGATATACTTCCTATGTTTCTTTCCCCACTGAGTTAAAGAGAAAGATGCTGGACACTGACCTGCTCACAAGGGTGGGTAATGGATGGTTGATCACATGCCCAGTTCTGATAGGGGACTGAACCTGATTCTGCCTGAGTCCTTCCAGGTTCCTCTCGAACACTGCTGGATCCCCCTTATCCTGATCTTTATTCGAGGGAGCAAGTTCTTGTCATTTCTCCTCTCTCCTGCCACAGGGTGACATTACCTGGAATACTTCCAGTCCTCTGTGTTAGGTAATCTAGGTTAGTTCATGAGTCGGCAGGTGAAGTAAAATCATGTTCTTGCTGTCTCATATCATCTTTCCTTTGGCCCTAGTGGAAGGGTTCAAAGTGAACATCATTCTCATTTATGGGAAAAACTCCGTATACCGATCAAGGACTTAAAAAAAAACAAAAAAACAGGAAGAGGTCTTCTGAACTTGTTAGATTAAATAATATTTTCTTAACAGCTTTTATCAGAGAGTTCTTCATATTTTGGCCCTCTCAGAAACTACTCTGTACCTACTATGTAGCAAATACTCTAGCACTACTGTTTAATGATAACACCAAACCCCCAAACAAAAGACAAAAGTTTCTGCTACATGGAGTACCCAATATCGTTAGGAAGCCAGGGATGCTGGAAGTGATAAATAGTGTACCATCCAAGTTCGAGGGAAGTACTACAGAGAGAAAATGAAAGGAAGGAGGCGGAGGAAGGGAAGTGTCAACATTATAGATAAGGTAAGAGAAGGGCGACCTCATGGGATGAATTAGAAATTACAGAATGGGAGAACAATCCCGCCTGCATTTGTCTATCAAATTAATCACTTGCCTTGCTGCTGACAGAAACTTCCCCAGAAAAGCAACTTAAGGAAGGGTTGGTTTCAGTCCCTAGATGAAGTTTAGTTCATCATGGTGAGGACGACACAAGAACAGGACTGTAAGGTCCCACTGTGTCTTCCATCAGAAGACAGAGAGGAGAGAAACAGTATTGCTCGGCTCAGAGCTCGTTTTCTCTCTTTTGGTTGATCCTGGTCACTTAAACCTTCCCCAAAATGCTCATAGAGAGATCATCCAAAATGGCGTGTTTTCATGGTGATTCAAAATCTGGTCAACTTGGTAATCAAGATTAACCATCTTCCCTGTTGCTAATTATGGGATGTAATTCTTGTTTGAGAGCATGAGGGTGGGGGAAGGCTGATGCCATTTTCTGACTGTAGCTCTTAGGATTTGGTTGCAAAGGTAACTGGACACACAGGAGACATTCTGTCCCTTCATGAAAGTGTCCTATGAGGATCTGCTGGTGTTACTGAGACAGCCCCACCTCCAGGATAGGGGCAGACTTCCTGTGACCTGGTGGGATCCTGAGAAAAGAGTGGACCTTATGCTGGCTAGTGGGGGAAGAAATGTATAGAAGATAAGATAGTGGTTTAGGGAAAGGGAGAAGGCACATGGCCAAGAATAATACCACCAACACTGTGAAGAGGAAGGAGCTTCATCATGGAGAGATCTCCAGGCTGGGATGAAGCTACTGACAGATGAAGAGAAAGAAATCAGCTAGATTCTAGAGGGCTTGGCCAGGCCACAGAGGCTTAGTTTTATTAGAAGCCCTTGGGTGCCATCAGTTGAAGGAACCTGAAGTGTCACACACCTGTCACCCCTAAGGTATATAGTATGCATCTTCTGAGTATCCATGAAGGGCACTATTGACTGTCAATAAGGGATATAAGGAAGTATACAGTCATGATGTCCACTTCCTCATAGAAGTGTTAACCTGTTAAGATGATACAGTTGCTTAGAATGTATATATCCAACCTATTACCTTACAAAGGAGGAAACAGAGAGAGGAGTGACTGAAAGGCTGCTCCATCATGCTGTACACCACATGAGGCATACCTCTGTACACCGTCATGCCAGGTTTAAGAAAACTGCTTGGCGAACGTCAGCCACATGCACTTTGTATTGCTGTAGGTTTGATAAGCATTGCCATGCTTATTCTTAATGAGCACTTCAGAGGCAGCGACAGCACCGCTTGCCTAATTATGAGGAAACTGAGGATGAGACGGCAGATCAAGTAATCCGAATCACACAAGCAAGTTAGTGGGAAAGTCACGTTGAAACCTATGTGGAACTAAAGTGTCTCTGTCTATTGTGTCATTTTCTATACATTATTTCTCCTTATCCCCTTCGTTTCTCTCTCCCCCTTGTAATATCATCACTCAGGGAAGATGTTGCAATTAATATTGTCATAAATTTTAAAAAGGCTCTGGACTCTCAAGATTTTTCAATAAGCTCAGAAGGCTTCAGTGCCCCTTAGTTATTCAGTTTCTCATGTAATGTCATTTTCTTTAACTAGATCACAAGAGCCTCCGGGGCAGGGATTTTCCATTCATATTCTTAGGTTCTCATTCCATGTCGACTCAGAATATGAATATAATCAAATCCAGAAATGTTCACCGGCCTCATACTCAGCAACTGGGCCCAGCTTGTTGTCACTGGGACATAATTGCAACAGCTAAGGTCTTTCATTTAAAGTCAGACTTCTTCCCTTGAGATGCTAAGAAGTCTTATAACCAATGACAGCTTGTCCCGTAGGTGTTTCACACCTGGTGATAGGTTTTCTGGATGACTTGTTGTCACCCAACTGACTGTGTTAAGACTGGTCCTGGCTGTGACCTTCACCGTCACCTGCTCCAGAGGCAGATTCTTCCGAATGTCTGCAAGATTATATGGTTGCCAAGGCATCCCTGTGCTACTGGATTATGAACTTCAGAAGGGCGAAAGTACATGGAACTCACCCAGTTTCCCATACAACACTCAGCCCTGGGCCTCAACTGCTAAGCTCTTTCTAAACAGAGATTTCGAGATGGAGCATTGTAATGAACTAGCCCAAGCTGGGCTTTATACTGCTCCCTATGCACTCCCATGTAATTTGGCATGTCACAATTTTGATACACCTAGTTTATTACTGTTCCAGTGCTTTCACGGAGGCACATATAAAATACAGTCCAACTCAGCCCAACAACAGACAGGCTCAGCCAAGCCTAACCAATGAAATTTCAGCCTTTATAACCCACATCAAACAAACAGCCCCTTAGATATCTGAACCAATGTTCCCTGACTTGTCCAGCTCCAAGTCAGTCCACTGCCAGCATTCTTTCAGTAGACCCAAACCAACAGTATGGAAGTTAAACTACGGGATTTGTTGTAACCAGGCATTAACCCCAAAAGCACAGAAACTTATCCACAAGCTCCAGGCTTTTGTCTCAGGGGTGTTTCTGGAGAGGGGTTCATTACTGTAATCCTGAGAGTTCTTTCCCTGATGAAGTGATTCTCTTTGGAGGATATTCATCTAATTCCCTTATTATGATCTGAATGTGAAGTTTCCTTGTGTGTTTGAACACGTGGTCTCTGGATGGTGGTGGTGTTTGGGGACGTTGTAAAGCCTTTCAGACATCATGTTTAGCTGACAGACACAGGGATATAGAGGGTAGGCTTGAGGGTTAGATGCTGTCCCACTCTGATCCACACTCTGAAGAGGTGCGGAAATTGCCCTGCAGGCTTCAACCACTCCAAACCAAGCTCAATTGAGCCACGGCCAAGTAGCCCCAAAAAGCCATGATTTCTCTACCATGATGGACTGTACCCCTAAACCATGAAGCCAGTAAGTCTTTCCTCTCTTACGTTACTTCCTTCAGGTGTTTTATTAGAGTGGAAAGAAAATTAACAAACACAAGGACAGCTAGCCAATTTCCCCCCTTCAAGTGGGTGTGAGCCTCCCTATCCCCCTCTATTTCTCTCTCTCTCTCTCTCTCTCTCTCTCTCTCTCTGTCTCTCTCTCTTTCCTCTCTCTCTTTCTCTCTCTCTTCTTTTGCTCTCTAGATGAGAAGTGACACCCAGGAAAAGGAATAGGATACCCCAGTCTTTAATTTGTAATTTCAGGCTCATAAACATAATAGGTTCATTACTGCCCAGAGTAGTTTCATAACCCATATTGATAATAATACACCAACAAGAACAATGAGAAAGGAACTCTGACGGCAAATATGTCCTGGAAAACATCTAGTCTTCTAGGCTTTAGGGAGACTGAGGTATAAATATGAGTTGTGTTGTTTGCTGATTGTGTGATCTAGTGTGCAGCTAACTGACCTCTCTAAAACTTGACTTACAATTCTCAATTGTCATACAACAAATTCCCACAAACCCAGTGGAACTAAGTGAGAGCACACTTAGCGTTGCACAGTGTCTGAGGTTCAGGAGCTCAGGCGTGTCTTTAGCTGGGTCACCTGCTTTGGCTCTTATCACACTGCAGCATGAGCATCGGCTGTGCTGCATCTTCATCTGAAGGTTTGAGTGACTAAGGATTTCCTTCCACACTCACACTGCTTGGTCAGGAGGATACACTTTGATGTGCTCGGTTGACTGGTGTTCTTACTGGATGTTGGATGGATCCTCCCCCACCCCCAGCTTTTGGGGGTCATGCACAGACCCTAGTCATGTGGTCTTCTCCATAGACAGTTAATAGCATGCTTTCTGCTCCTTCAAGGTCAGCAAGAGGCTCATTCGCTCGATCTATTAAAAAAGTCATAATCATACTGGGACATCATATAACCTTTGCCATTAAGATGTAACTTAGTCTCTCTATGGAGGGCTTAATAGGCATGCAAGGATCTCCCTGGGAAGGGGAAATAGAATATATTTCCTGAGTGGTCTGGGAGTAGGCAGGGATAGGAACAACAGGTATCAGGTGTTGGGGATGGAGGTAGAGAATGCTGGGAGAGCTGACTGGAATTAAAGAGCATCTTGGGAATGAGGTAGAAACCTAGGGCAGTGATCACTCCATGGAATCTACAAGGATGGCAGTAGCAAAGACTTTCAGTGATGGGGGACATGTAGCCTGAACCAACCATCCTCTGTAACCAGGAAAGTCCTCAAGTGGAGGGATAGGGACACCAACATAGCCACAAGCCTCCAATCTATAGTTTGTCATGCCTACAGGATATGCTGGGACTAGAGTCTAGCATAATCGTCATCAGAGAGACCAGAGAGACTTCATCCAGCAACTGATAGGGGCAGATGCAGAGTTCCACAGCCAAACGTTAGGCAGAGCCCAGGAGCCCCGCAGAGAAGGGGGAGGAAAGATCAGAGGAGCCAAAGGAGTCAAAGATACCACAAAAACATGGCCTACAGAATCAACTGACCAGACTGAAATCAGGCTCACAGAAATCAGGGAGCCTGTATGGGTCTGACCTAGGTCCCCTGCACATATGCTATGGTTGTATAGATGGATATCTTTGTTCTCTAGCAGGAGGAGCAGGGGCTGTCTCTGACTCTTTTGCCTGCCTTTGGGTCCCTTTTCCTCCTATTGGGTTGCCTCATCCAGCCTTGACATGAGGACATGTGTCTGGTCTTATTGTAGTTTATTATGCCATATTTGGTTGATGTCCCTGGGAAACCTGCTCTTTTCTGAGGGGAGGTGGATGGGGTGTGGATCTGGGGGAAAGGAGAAGTGGAAGGGGGAGACTGAGGTGAGGAGAGGGAAGGAAAACTACAGTCAGGGTATATTGTATGAGAGAAGACTAAATCAAAAGGGAAAAATGAGTGCCATACAGTCTCATCTGGCATCTTTTATGGGTTAGAGGAAGTCCAAGAGAGGGGATAACACAGCTGGTAACTCTGTATCTACTATGGTAGTACCCTCCACTTTGAGTGATGCTGAGGAGTTAATGAGCCTGTCTAAGCTAACCATGTAAATAGAACTTTGGTTCCTTCCAGTATACACATGAGAGGGCCAAAGACAAATGAGTTGATGAGGGATGGGTAATGCAGGAAGATGAGCTGGAAGCAACCAGATACCTAGGGTCATAGCCCGTCATCGAAATTGCTGTATACACTTCTCTGAGTTCCTCTTTTGTGATTTGAAGGCAGTCCTCCTAGTTTTGGCCTCTTTCAACTTGCCTTTAATTTCTTTAGATTTATGTTATTTTTTTTTTTAAATCTGTGTATGTGATTACGCAGCTGAGCATGGGGAACACTTGGTGAAACTTTTGAAGATATTTTTAAATGGATAGGAGTGTTTCACTGCATGTGTGCATACGTACTATGTGTTGTAGGTATGCTTATGTGCCATGTGTGCTCCTGGTGCCTGCAGATGAGTAAGATGGCTTTGGATCCCTGGAAATAGAGGTATAGACCACCATGGTGGTGCTGGGAATTGAACACCTATCCTCTTCAAGGTCAGCAAGTGCTCGAAACTTCTGAGCCATCTTTTCCATGCCCAGGACTTATGGTCAGTCCTTGTTTGTTGTTCCACTCAGCAGCTACTGCAGACTGTTCCTTTGTTGTATCAGAGTCACTATCTGGGGAGTGTTCTTAAGTCTTCTAATGTTCTCTGGTGAGTGACTAGAATACCATATATTATTGAAGTGAAGAGACTGTTGAGTTTCTTCCGGTCATTCCTCTCAATATGTCCTTGACATATCTCTTTGTTCTTTACTCACCCCCATAATCCACATTCAATCATTAGAATGCCCTCTTATTTTCCCTGTTGTATAAACATGTATTTGTTTAGAAACTACCGTGTAGGAAACTTTGTGGAAGCCTGTGAATTGGAGGGAAAGATGTCAGGGGAGTTGAGGAAGGAGCTCTTCATGTCTTTTCCCTGCCTGGAGGATGAAAACTGTGGAAAAGAAGTGGAAGGCTGAAGTTGAGAGAGGGTGGAGGGATGAAAACAAGAATGGAGCTGTTTTTATAAAGAGATTAGTGTGAAGTGCCTAACCTTTTAAAAATTATAAATCTTTACCAACCCTGGAGCCAAATATCTTTTAGAAACCCAGTCTTTACATACTTCCTTCAAAAGATTATTTATATATTCCTGATGTAAGAAAATTTAAAATAATTTTTTCCTCTCTTCAGAGGCTAAGTTGATGGCAGTCTTCCATTGTGTGGTAAGACACTTCAATTAGTGCTGCCAGAGTGATAGAACTTTCTTTGGAACCCAGACACAAGTGTCAACAAGTTAAGTGACTGCAGGATCCCATCAGGTGAGAGGAGTTCAGAACTCTGTGTCCTAACACCCAACTTCAAGCTGCCACTCCTCCATCCCCAAGTTGTATGATTCCAGGCAGCCCCAAACCAGCTTGTGCTTTGGTTTGCTTGGTTTTTTTTTCCATGAGAGAAATATTAATAAAATATTAGCTGCTTATGATACCATGAGCACTATCACATCACCCAACATATAATAAGCATTCAAATACTCAAGATTACATAGAAAAGGAATACATAAATGTACAAATGGAATTTTTGAGACAGGGTCCCACACTATAGCTCAGCATGACCCGGAACTCAGTCAATCGACCTAATGGCCTGGAACTTAAGATGATCCTCCAACCTCTGCCTCCTGAGTGCTAAGATTCCAGGTGTGAACCACAGTGCCTGGCTCTCAGATAACGAATTCTAAATGATTTGCAAATCCAACCCAACCCTAATTTAAGTGTGTTCAAAATTGTAATAAAATATATAACTGCCATGGGAAAGCATGCAATCAAAGAATTCATGTAGTAATTTGCCACTGGAAATACTTACTTTCTTAATTAAGAGAAAAAAAAATCACAACATCTTGAATCTGGAAGATATATCAGTGGTCACCAAATATACATCTCCCTTTTACAGATGGGGATCAAGTGTAGGCTGAGGAAGGTCAGGTGACTTACCCAAGGTCATATACCGCCCCCCAAGGTCATACACTAAATGACAGAAATGGAGCAAGATGGCAAGGCTTTGATCTCCTTGAGCAGGACAAAGTGTCAACAAGACTAATTCCCAGAAAATGTTGGTGACAATAGGTACTAGCTGTTATAGTCAAAATAACGAGTTTTTTTTTAAAGAAATAAAATTTTGTTTTGAACAATGACTTTGATTATTTAATGTCACCTATGTGGAGAGACAGTTTTGAATTGCCAAAAATGTCACAGTTTCTGTTGGAACCATCCCAGATTCTAAGGAAGTGTTTTACATTTTCTAAAGTGAACTTCATTAATGCGCTTGTACACATATTCCTTTTTGACAAGTGAACACATAAAAATGGCGTTGCACAGGTCTCGGTCCCAGAACCACGTCTAGTTAATACTGTCAGCCCTGACTTGGATGCTCCAACAACGTGTTCATTAAGTTCAGCGATGAGGCTGAGTTTAAAGTAAAGGCTAAAGCCTTGGGGAGATGAGATTAAAATTGGGAATGGCTTCAACAAATTGGACAAGTAATCAGTAAGTAACAAGATGAAGTTCAGTCAAGCCAAGGACAAAAAAGAAGTTAAGATCACAGAGAAAATAAAGAAAAATCTGAGGCACAGAATGGGCTGGCCAGGTTGAGAACTAGCAAAGACATGTAAGTCTGCATGACCCTCGAATTAATGCAGTATAATTAAGTACCGTGAGACAGCGTTTGCAGAGGTAACTCTGAAAGTTGGCATTAGTATCCCAGAGGGTGGAGGGGGGTCCTGGTAGGAAGAAGCTTTAAAACATCAGTGAATAGTTCAACCAAAATGTTTCTCTTTATACTAGAATTGTCTCCACCAAAAAAGTACCCTAGTATAAAAACTCATGGTTATTAGCTGTCAACTTGACAGGACTTCAGAGCCACCTGGGAAGAGGGAACCTCAACAGAGAAATTGTCTCCATCACATTGGCCTGAGGCCATGTCTGTGGGGGCATATTTTAATTGCTAATTGAGGTAGGAAGGGCCAGCAGTGAGTGCATTATCTATGCAGATGAGACAGAGCTGTATAAGTTAGCTGAGTAAGACATAGTGAGCAAACCAGTAAGCAGTATTCCTCCTTTGGTTTTTGCTTCAAGCCCCTCCTTTGAGTTCCTGCCTTAGCTTCCCTCAATGATGGACTAGAACCTATCAGTTAAAATAAATTCTTTACTCCTCAAGTTGTTTTTGGCCAATGTGCTTGTCAGGAGAGCAGAAATCAAACTATAACAATAGGTTAGTATTATTTCCCAATTAAAATCATTTCCAAATAAATGTTTTTCAATGATTTTTGTTCACCTGCTCAGGTAAAGACTTTGGTCCTTACCCACGTGGTCTATTTTCTAGATATACTTCTTTTCGCTCCCACATTTTGTTTCTGGAGTACAGAGTTCCCCATGAAGAGTTTAAAATGATCCAGGATATGTAATGTTTGTGTTATCATGTCTGAAAACCTAGCATTTCATTGATATGCAACACACTACCATGTCTAGTTATTTCCTTTTCAAGGTGGGTTCAGAATAGAGAACCATCAACCAGGAAGAGGTGTGTGTGAGTGTGGAGGGAGGAGCCAGAATCAGAAACAGCAGCTCTGGGGAGAGAGCAAAGAGAAGATGTATCGATAGAGAAGAGATATGGCAAAAAGAAGGGTTTGTCTGTTGCTCCTGAATGTCCTACTCCAATATAAAGTCCTGAGCTGAATTCCCATAGTTCTCTTACCTCTTGTGCCCACATATAAGCAGAATACCGAGGGAAGGGCACACTGGTTACCTGTCGGAGGACTCTGTCAGCAGAAGTAACATTAGAACATGGTTCATTACCTGCTGTGCCTTTGCTCTTTCAGTTCAACTCACTTGCCTCAAGAAAATGAGAGGGATAAACAGATAAAGTGAAAGAAGGGAGCACTGAGAGCCTGGAAAATGAGAGCCATTAGGAACAAAGTGTGAACATGAGGAGTAGAGGAAAGAGAGAAATAACAAGGTTTCGAACAAATGGAGAGCCAGAGATGATCAAGGCTCCCGAGATAGGAAGAGAAATGCTGGCAAGAGTGACCTGGGTGTTGGCCATGTACTCTTCTGTGGGGCACTGGTTTTCCAATCTTCCACAAGTATTGGGTCCGGTGAAAACCTGCAGAATGCACAGGAATCAAAACGAACTTTGTGGATGTCCATTGCAAAAAGGAGATAAGGATGCAGAGGGAAGGGAACTTGATGACCTGTGGCAACTTAAAAGGAAATGGGACCTCCGACACAGCAGTGACCCACTGCTGGTTTTCAGGTATGAAATAGCTATTAGCACAGTGACTGCTGACGGGGCAGAACCTATAGGTCATAGGTCAACTTCTTCATGTCTTGACACTGAAGTTTTACCTCTGCAGAATCCTGTAGGGTTTATGATCTGTCCCAAACTCTCCAGCATGAGGAGCTTCTGCCCAGTGGTTGCCTCAGCTGTGAATCAAGCATCGCCCCTGGCAACCTGCAGGAATCTTTAGTGGGGACAGGCATGATACAACATGAACTACCTTCCCTGAAAAGACAATGGCTTCAGGAGAGACTATGAGATACCAATTGTTACACTGCCATGTATTGAATCAATAATCTCTGGCAAGTTACAAACTTTACACTTTTGCATCATTATTCTCCTTCTAAGTTAATGGAGAGAATATAAGATATCTCCCTGGAGTACAGACCTTACCTCCTTGGGGAATAAGAGGCATACCATAAAAGCCACCTTCCATTTCTCTTTGCCTGTAGGATACAAGGCACAGAGCAGGGCTAGTCTTCTCCTTGGGTTGTCATAGCTAAGGAACTTAAAATAGAGGCCTTGAAGTCTCAGTGGAGTAGTATGAGAAGATTCAGAACCATCCATTTCTATGCAGGAGGATAGGACAAGGCTGGGCTGGCTACTCTCACCAGGAATAGCCAATTGTTGGGATGATGTGATTTTCCAGAAGCTTCTCCCATCTTTCTTTGCTGAGAAGGTCTATCACTGTTCAATGTGGACATATGTGCCTTGGAATTTACATTTTTAACACAGAGACATTTTGAAATGGAAGTTCAAACATAAGTCTATTGGGTTTATACTTGACCAGATATGCATTAATTTTGTGACTGAGGCATAGACTCAAACCTAGGAGGCCCAGCACTGCCTCTGTGCATTCATGTTCCTTGATTTCCCCTAGAGTTGCCTGCTACAGACTCTGGACCGTGATCAGTGGTTATTTCTGTCAGTGACTCCTTTTGCCTATGCGTATGTCCCTGACACTTGGTCATCAGGGACCCGTGCATGCACAAGGTCATAACTTGGCTTTGATGTACTTCTTACAGCCCTTTAAATACATTGTCACCACTTTTAGGTACTATGGGAGTCTTCAGAGTATCTCACAAGACTCCTTTTAGTTACCTTGTGAAGCAAACTGTGGAGAACATGGTCAGGAGGTGTCCTTTTCGGGGAACCCCTCTTTTGAGTGCTTGCAAACATTGAAGATTCTGGCCAGGGTTGGCAAGCAGAGCTTGTTTACTGCTCCGTTGTGTTTTCATCCTCTTTGGCTTAAGTAAAGGAGCACAGAACTGTCACCATCTGGGACAGAAAGAGATGACTCCTCTGAAGAGCGGATCCCTTCCTTTCCACGTCACTTGGAATCTTGTCTTGTTCCTTTAAAATTTCTTTCGCCATTTAGATATGCATGTTTATTTCCAGGTCAGTGGCATCATCTGGGACTAAACGCTTCACCAAGCGCTGCCTTAGTTAGGGAAACAATGTTCTGATTCTTAGTAAGTAATGCCTGGACGTCCATGCCAGAGGGGAAGAAATGGAGAAGTTCCTTGAAATCATCAGCACGCTGTTTAAATAGGCTGCTTAATCTTTACGGCACCTTTGTACGTAGTAGAGTTCTAACGTCCTAAGCATAAAGAAAGCTAGTAAATCTGTTCACGCGGGAGTTCTTTACTCTTCGGTTATGAAGGGTAACAATCTATTGGTGTAGGGAAGGCCTCGGGTTGTGATCATCTTTATCACTTGCAGAAAATGCTGACCAAGCTGTGAACTATTTCTTGCTGGAATTGTAAGCAGTTTGGAAATGGTGACATTTATGTTTGTAGGTGACAGATTATCTCTAAGACCAGAGGAAACGTATTTCTCTTAAGTAAATATACACAGGTACATAATTAATTGTCTTTATTTTACTTGTATTATTTTTTTAAAAACTAGCATATAAAGTAATTACCGGCTGTCACTTGACATGACCAGTCACTGTGACATGAGCACACATCCTTTGGTCTTATTGACACCCCTCACGATAGCAGCACCTCTGCCTTCATGTCATGTACATCCACACATCTTTTGTCCCCCTCTCCCTTCTTAAGATCTCTTTCTACCTCGTTGTGTTCTCACGACCTATGCTCATATTCCCATACACATACATGAACGTGTAACATTGAAGCCCCAGCTCTGCGTCTGAGGGGAAACCAGCATATTTTTATCTCTGTGAGCCTAGTTTACTTCACTTAACATCTCCTATTCCATAGGCCTTTTCAAAAAGGTAAAGACTTTATTTTTCTTTGTGGATGAATAAAACTCCCTTGTGTATACAAGGGTCGCATTGTTATTTATTCATACATTTGTCAACAGACACTTAGACTGGTCCCAGATCTTGCCTATTGTGAGCAGTAAGAAACACTGGCATGCAGGTTTCTCTGTGGTAGGACTTAGAGCCCTCGGGTTACATATCCGTGAAAGGCATAGCTAGCTCCTACTTCCATTTTCCCATTACATTTTAATATGCATATTTTAACCTGCTGACTATGGGACCAGTGTTGTGAGTGGCGTGTGTAAATGAGAACACTACATGTAACCTGAACAGAGATACACCTTCAGAGTTCAACTTAAGCATCATTTACTCACATGGACACTAGTCCCTCTTCTCACACACTATCCTGCAAGCATCCTCTTTGTTTTTAGGTAATTTCTTATCAGGTGAGTGAATTTGCTCACCGAAGACTAAATGATAATATACAATGATGGATGACATCTAAATGCCTGTGTTTCTACGTCTATATTTCTAGCCTGCACATTTTATCAGAATCTTACACTCTTCTACTTAATTGCATTTGGATATTTCTGCTGGGGCAGAAGGTAGAAACCTCAGACTGGCTTTTTCTCCAAGTTTAACTCTTCTCTGCAAGTCTGTTTTCCATCCTCTCGATCTCGTTTTTGTTAATACTTATTGAGAGCTTTCTACACAACAAATAGCCTAAGTACCTTGTCGATATTAACTTTCAATGTTCACAATAAACACATGAGTAGATGCTCTTAGTAGGCCTGCTTTAATATACAAGAATGATACTGAGATACAGAGAAAAATTGGACCAAGTTTACAAGGTTCCTAAGTGGTAGATGTGGATGGTAATCTGAGATCAAGCCATGTCAATATCGCTGATTTTTCTATACAGGACCTACCTTGGTAAACAGCAGACACAAAACTTATCTCAGTGTCTTCCTGTCCTATCTTCTCCTTTATGCTTCTTTCTTTTCCTCTCCTATATAAAATTTATTATCAATCCCATTGTCTTTACCTTCCAAGAATATACTGTATCCCTCCATCAGCACCATCACAAAGTCCCCATCTGTCCTAGTTAGCTTTCTGTTGGTATGATAAATACTCTGACCAAAAACAACTTGGAGAGAAAGAAATTATTTCAGCTTAACCTTCTAGGTAATAGTCCACTGTTAAGGAAAGTTCCCCGCGTTAGCAAGACGTAAAGCAGAGTCCATGGAAGAATGATGTTGCCTACCTTGCTTTCTTTGGCTCATGCTAGGGAAGGTTTCCCATAGTGGTCTGGTCTCTCCCACACCAATCATCAATCAAGACAAATTGCTCACAGACATGACTTTAGGCTAGACTGTTAGGAACAAACTCTGAGTTGAGACTCCCTCCGAGAACTCTGGGCTATATCAAGTTGACAGCTGTCAGGCTTTGGGGCACTCCCTAATCTTGCCAGACTCAGTTCCCCACACTCTCCTGAGTCAGAATCTACTGGAACTCTACTGGAGGAGTTCCTGTTTCTTCAGTACACTAGTCAAGGTCTGATAACAAGATGGCGATCCTTTTAACTTCTCCTTGTCTAAATCTCACCACACACCATCTTCTCCCATACCTTTATCCTGATAGCAGCTCTTTCAGACTGACCTTTTTCAGCCTTCAGAGAATTGTTGTGGTCACAATAGAGCCAGACGTACAACACTGGTCTCATAAGATCTTATTACCTCCTGACATCTTTGCTGTCCTGGTTCTTATATGATTATAATACATCTATGGCATTCACATGATGTCAAAAGCACCCAATGACACACTATCAGAAGCTGTCCCATTGTTAAATGGTGGAAGACCATTAGTTAATCATTTCTTCCTCTATCTAGACTCTGGCCCTCTGGAGGACAGGAAATATGTTTGTCTGATAGGTAGTTAGGCTATACTCTGACTACATCAGAACTAAAATAACTCAATTATTTTAGCCTACTTTTTGCCATATGACTGGCTACCTGAGCTCAGGTATCATGCATCTGTCTGGTCACATTTTTCATGCCAATCTCCCAGTCTCTTTCTCTCCCAGAATTCTTTCTCCTCCTGATGACCCACCTTCTATTCTCTGCCTAAGCCATTGACCATTGACCATAGACCTTTTAATTGACAGGTGATACATCCATACGATACACAAGATAGTCTCTCCAGAGTTGTCATCATCATCCCTACAGAAAGGAAAGCTATTCTCTGTTGTTGTAACTGGATGCCATTAGCTGAATAATAAGCAAGAAAAGGAGTTTTATTCAATCTGTGGTTCTTAACAATGGTAAGTTCAAGACTAGGTGGCTGATTCTGGTGGGGTCCTTTTTCTTGGTAAGGACTCTGCAGAGTCCAGAGGTCATCACATTTTTGAAGGGGTGAAGCATTCTAGCTTAGGTTTCATGTACTTACTTAGAAAGCTACAGTCTCATTAGATCAGAACCTCATCCTTATAGATTTACTTATCATTAAATATATAATTGGATTAAACTTCTATCCTTGTAATACTTCACAGTGGGGGTTAAATTTCGACAGGAATTTTGGTGAGGACGTTCAAATCAGAGCAGCTATGTAGCCGACTTTGTTAAGTGAAAGAAACAAGACTGGGCTAGTATTCTAATGACAAGTATAGGTCCTGTTTGAACTTCTTTCTCCACAACAAAATGCCAGAGATTTAAAATACCTTTCAGCACAATGTGTGGAATTCCAGTAAGCATTTACCTAATCACTGGTACCAACTGCCTACATGAAGCAGTATGTCACTTTATAAATGAATGGCTGGGTCCAGGGCTGTAAGTTTGGGGTCATGTTCACAGAGACGCTCTCCCTTTTGGGCTCCTTCTGTACCTTTTTGTGACTGCTTCTGTCTGATCCTTCCAACAAACACCTCAAACACTGAGGATCTGTTGATTCCAATTGGGAAAGTCTCTTTGCTGAAGAGTAACAGACACAAAGTTACCTTTGCATCTCTGTCTTCTTCTGCTCTTCTGCTAACTTTAGGTGATAAACCACTTTTTGGGCCAGTTGAGGGGAAGATGGCAGGGGTACAGGTACAGGTACAGGTACAGGTACAGGTACAGGTACAGGTACAGGTACAGGTACAGGTACAGGTACAGGTACAGGTACAGTTAGGAAATATATTCCTTATACAGAGGAGCTTTTAAGGGTCTTCTATCTATGTGGTCTCTTTGTAAACCTAGGAGAAATTATTCCCTCTCCATTTCCCCATCTCCACTTTTTGTTGGCCACACATTCCTTGACATTCTACAATTCTAAACCTCTTCTTAGTATTGACATCCCATCAGACTCTAGAACAGACATTCATCCTGAGTGAACAGTTAATGTCCTGCCTGATTGGTCCCCCTCTTAGCCCAGATACCTGAGTAAAACTTAGCACGTTCCAACAAGGACCAACACTGATGTGGTTTCCATTGGCTCAGGGCAGTGAGTCACTGATTGGAAGGAGGGACTCAAAGGTAATAGGAATTTTCCCAGTCTTGCTGAACATTCCCACAGACTCCAGCAACACCCATCCTTAGACTGCCCTGTCCGATGCTCTGTGGTGCTCTAGAAGTTAAGGAAGGATTCAGACAATGGGATCTTTGACAATAGAAAATAGTGGGAGACAATGGAGCAGGGTACATCTGTGTAGGCTGTGTAGAGAAAATCGCCACCAACATCCATCCTCATGATTCATCTCCAGTCATGTTTTACATGGCTGAAATAGCCAAAACGTGTTTATCGTTCTTCTTCATAGACAGAGGGAGTCTATTTCCCAGTTACAGCCATATATGGTCACATGGCTGACTCCTGTTATTCTGTGTGACTGTGACTGGCAGGAGCCAAGTTAGCAGTTGTCAAGATGTCACTTTCAGGATTGACCCATAAAATCTTTCCTATGCAAGGTCAACCAAGATTCACGCTGCTTTTGTGTCTATCTGGAATGCAGAGACCTCCCAGGGACCTTGAGAGTCCTGTGTTAAAGACAGCAGAAAGCCCATTCATGTGAGTCCCCAGAATGGCTGCCAAGGTTGTCTATGAAACCAAAATGGAGTTTCATGAAGTAGATACGGAGTTGTAATGTGTTATAATTTTATATTTCACAGACTATTTCACAAGTTAGGTTATCATATTCCTCAGGGTATGTATTTCTTCCTTTTCCATTTTATCATAAGCTCCTTGAAGGTAGGGTCCACATATCTCCTCAGTATCACCTATAGGATCTCACTCAGACACTAGCACAAGATACGCCAACAGCAAACAGTTGTTGGTCAGAAAGTCTGATTCTGTCTCTAAAAGACACTTAGTAACACAGCCAAATCATATGGGGTTTTTGTTTCACTTTGAAATCCATCTCAGGTCTGAAAGATCTCTAATGTAGGTACAACAGCTCAGGTCTGACATGGTCAGTGAAGTGTGACACCCATTTTTTATTATCCATAAATGGATTATCTGCTGTGACCTAGCTCTTCCATCATTTCTGCACCTTCCTCCTGTCAGCAGCTGAGTCGTGGGTGCTGAGAAGGGGCCCAGAGCCAAGGAAAAATCAGAAACAGGTGGGGGTGGGCTTGGGGGTGGTGCTTATGTCAGTAGCTGGGGGTGAGTTATGAATGCATTGGGAAAGTCAAATACAACAGTGATCATCTCTTTTTTTTCTTTTTAAAACTGTTATCTGTAGCTTTCTATCTACTCTGTTGTCACCTATAGTCAACTGTTAACAATAGCAATGGATCAGTTAAGACTAGCCCTTCCTAGGAGCAAAGAAAATGGTTTCAAAATGGGAATTTATCTGTTTGAAATCAGATCTCTGCAATAAAAAAGAGGCATCTGCTTTCTTTTTTTTTTTAACAGCTTGCAGCTAGCCAGGCAGGGGATGCGTGGTAAATATTAAAATCCTCATTAGGGTGAGAGATGAATTTTACCCTGTGGTTCTTGATGACGTAAGAGCGTATGCTGCCAGCTTCCACCTCCAGTTCTGGTCAGTGTCCTCACAAACCCCATGGCCACCCTCCCACCCCACTCCAACCCTCACATTCTTCAATTAAATCCTTTTTTTTAAAAAAAAGTAATTGGATGAACCATTTTTTCTTAAAGGACAGTATTTGCGAGGCTGGTTGAAACTCAGATGTGGGTTCCACTTCCATGACTCCTCACTGGGTACATCTGGAGGAAAGTTCTGGATGCTTTCATCTCTAGAAAATGCCCAAGCAGCTGGTGCTGGTGCTTGTTTTGGTGCTGCTGCTGCTGCTGCTGCTGGTGGTGGTGGTGGTGGAGGTGGTGGTGGTGGTGGTGGTGGTGGTGGTGGAGGTGGTGGTGATGGTGATGGTGGTGGTGGTGGTGGTGGTGGTGGTGGTGGTGGTGAGGATGAGAATGGGGATGAGGATGGATGTGGGGGGAGTGGTCTGGGAGTCACGCTTTAAAGGCCACTGGTTTGACCCATTCATCCTCACTCTCCACCAATGAAGAAATCTACAAAGTTGTACAAAGTCACAGCCTTCTAAGATAAAGGCTCCCAGAAGTGAGGGCTCCTTTTCCCTCAAGACAGGCCGAAGCTATAGATAATGGAGAGCATAGATGCCCCAGGCATGTCGTGGACCACGGCCTCACATTGTATCCTCTCCCTGCCCCTCCCTTTGCTCTTTCCCAGAAGATAGACTGAGTGAGTACTTTATCCAAAAACCATTCCAGCTCATGGATTTGAGGTCATTTTAGATTTTTGAATCATGATGTATTTCCTCATTCCCCAGCAGTAAAAAGAAGAGCTTGCTAGAGATGAGTGCTCTCACTTCTGGTACCCCACAGGATGACACTGTTGTTTAGACTAAATGCTGCTTAGAAATCCCATTACAGTTGTTCTGGGCTAACGTAGAAACATAAGAATCTTAACAGTGAATAAGGGATTGAGACACAGACTTGACATTCTCCAGATTGCTGTCAGAGCACCGAACTCCGTTGTGCCCACTTTCCTGGACTCTTTGCTGTATGCCCGCCCCCCCCCCCCGTCAAGACCCCCCCTGCATGTTACTCTATTTACTCTGTGGCACAAAGTCACTTCATACTTCATTAACTCCCTCTGCTTAATTAGACAGAAGATGAGACCCAAACACATTGCAGAATACATGGAAATTAACTGACAAAATATAAACAACAGATTAAGGACACTTGTCGGAGCCCCACCCCCAACCCCCAGAAAATGTTAACTGGAAGCAGAAGCTGAAATGTGACTTCCTCACAAACTCACACAGGGTCAGAAAGGTAGAGTGTTTCACTGGAGACTGGCTCCCGGGTATTTATTCTCCAGGACCAGCCTACCTCATTGACCTGTGATTCCCACAGACTCATGTTTCTGTCTCCTTCCTAAGGGATTTTTTTTATCTTATATAAGCAAAATGATGAAAACGAAGGCACCTGGATGCTTTGCCTTTCCCTAGCCTACTTGCATTGTGGCTTGGAAGATGAGGGAAGCTAGGCAGTGGCCATCCTTAAAGGAGGTTACAGTGTTATCCGAGTTTCCTGCCTCGATCACCTCAGTAATTACTTTCTTCATTGCAGTGGCAGTATACCTGATATGACTTAGGAAGAAAGGTTTTATTTGTTTATGGCTGCGGAAATGTCAAGCCGTAGACCACAGCTATGACTCTGGGCTCGTGCTGAAGGAGTACATCATGGCAGCAAGAACCTATGAAGGAGGGGTGATGCGCTTCATGGAAGACAGGAAGCAGAGAGGACATGTATGGGTGACTTTTCTCTGCATTTTGATGAATGGCTGGCAGCATCATCTCAAAGGAGGAAGGATTTATTTGGGCTCTTAGTTTCATGTCAGGGAAGGCTTGGGAGTGTTCCTAGTGGTGGGAGAGGCTTGGTCCATGGTGGAGGGAGCATTGGGATTCTAGAGGATGAAAAACAAAGAGAACTCAGTCCAGAACCAAGGCTCATCTGAACTGCTCAGAGCCTATCACCCCAGTGACTCACTTCCTCCATCTAGTCCCCACCTCCCAAAGATTCTCCTCCTTTCCATGAAGAATGTCAACTAACTGGGAACCTAGGTCCAAGCACATGCATCTGTGGAGGGATGTTACATTTTCAAACTATAACGGAAGGACAGACACCTGAGACAAAGTCAGCCTCGGAGGAGCCACCCAGTGATCTAATTTCCTCAAGTCAGTCTCCACCATCTACAGCTCCCAGAATCTCCCAAAATATCTCTGCCAGCTCAGGACAAGTGATTCAACACATGAGCCTGTGGGAGATGTTTTGTATTCAAACCACAGCGGCAAGTATAGACATGGGATTTTATCTGTGTGGTTCAACCTAACTTCACCTTCATTTTATTCTAGAACCTTCTAACTAACGTTAAACCATAAGCACTTAGAAACTTCTCTGCCTTCCTCTTTGAGCTTCATTTAAAGCTTTTAAATTGGTCGTCTTTTCAATTCAGTTGTCATTTTCAATGAATTTTTTTTTCAGTCAAATGGCTTTAGCTAAGTTGAGGAACAATTTAGTTTTAAGGTGAGGGGCACTGAGGCAATTTAGTAATTTAATTCCACCATGTGGTCTGGACATGAACCCAAGGCCTGGGGACTGGTGCCTTTCTGTTAATTAATTCTCTATGTCAGACATCTGGGAAGCCGCCTCTTCCGCTTGGTCTGAGTTGACTAATTAATTAAGCTGTGTTTGTAAACAGGCATTTTCTCCCCTAGCATTTTTTTTTTCATCATCTGTTTCTTTAGGCACAAGCTGGTGACCCTACTTAATGACAAACTAACCTAGCCAATAATTCCACTCTCCTACAGGCTCTGGACAGGTCGTTTGGAGGCTGCCCAGCACTGGGCAAATCTGGGCATTGGAAGGCGCTCAGTAAGGACTGAGATTCAATTAAGTCATTTATTAATTATGTGGCTACAGGCAAAATGCCTCACATCACAAAATGTCAATTTCCTCATTCCCTCCTTCAAACCCTTACCATTTAGCCCAGTACCTGAAATGTGGTTGACACTCTACCCTCTAAGCATGCTTCTCTGAGGGATCGCCCATACTAACCTTGACTTTGTGCAGGGCCTCGGGGATCGCTAGCTTCAAGCTGCTTCTGTTTACATCATTAAGCTGGCCTTTCTCCAACCCTTTGTTGGTAAGCTGGCAACTGTTGTCACCTTTACACTTTAGGTAGAGAATCAGTCTCTGCAAAGAGAATGGACAAAGTCCCAGAGCTAGCCAGAGATGAAGCCAGAGATGGAGCATGACCATATCTTTATCCTTCTGGCCTTGAGCGTTTTTTCCTTGGAGACCAAGTTTTCTCCTGACCTTCAGCAGAATGTAAAAGGAGGAGCTAAACACTGGGGATGGGGCGGGAGGAGAGTTACAGGAGTGCTGCCTAAAATAGCACCTCATTAAAGAAATCAATGCTAATCAGTGATGCTCGTGGTGCCAAAGAAACACCTGTTAGCGGAATCATCACCCAATAGGAAGGAGCTTGCTGCTCCGTCCCCTCCCTGGAGCATCTTCCCTCGACAGCCCACCTGCTTTGGCTGGATGATAAGTATGTTGTCAGCAAGTGTTGTAACTCAACGTTTCCAACTACTTTCAGTAACAGTTGTACTTCCTGCAGTTCCATATATGACCAATTCTTCTATCAGCTCTGTGAGATTAGTAGGAAAGAGATAAGATACATGTGTATATATAACCAGGTAGACATAAAATTATGATCTCCCATGTCACAGTAAGCATCTAAGAGGCCCAAAGGTTAGAACTGTCACACTCATGAGGCTCATCGGTGGGAGAGGTGGAACTACTTCTGCAATGTCCTATTGTAAGGTTAGTGCTGTTTCAGTGGACTACAGTTAAGAAAGACTTGCATCAGCATTGTGCTTACTTGCAGTGACACATGCTGAAGAATTTTTTTGTTGTTGTTTTTGTCTATTAGTGTTTTTAGATTTCTTTTCCCTCTTTTCTTGCACGTGTGTGTTCTACATATGTGTGCCCATATGTGCACTTAGATTTGGAGGATGGAGGACAATCTTGGTACTTTACTCAGGCATGGTTCACCTTCTATTTTAATGGAGTCTCTCACTGGTCTGGAACTCACAGGGTAGGCTAAACCATCTGGCTAGTAAGCCCTGGGGATCTACTTGTCCCCACCTTAACATTTCTGGCATCCTAAGTGTGTGTCACCATGCCCTGCCTTTAAAAGTAGGTTCTGGGCATAGAACTCCGACTCTCATGTTTGCAAGGCCAGCATTTTGATGAGGGTTATCTCCCCAACCCCTCTTCTCGTTTGTTGATTCTGCTTGGTATATATATTAAAGCTTTCCCCTAAATGATATGTTTTAATCAATTTCTGCTACTTGGCCACTACTTTCAAATTTGATGGCTTGAAACAATCACCATTCTCCTATTCTGCTTCCTTTAAGTGGGAGGTTAGTTTGAGTTGTCTTGAGTCCCAACTGTGTGGTCCCTGGGACAATCTCACAAGGCCTGATACATCTGGCTAGTCACCTGACAGTTAACCAAGCCTGAATAATCAAAATAGCCTCACTATTGTTTCTGATGTTAACACTGGATCTCAGAAGGGATCCAGCCCCTTCTGCTGTTTGCTCATCCTCAAAGAGGCTCACCAAGTGCTCAGCCCTGTAAGCAATGCTCCATGAGGACAAGTCCTATTTCATCATTGCTCAGAAAATCTCCACACATGTCATACATTTTTGATATCCTATTAGCAAAGCAAGTCACAAAGCCAAATCCAAAGTCAATGTGACAAAGCTTATACAAAAGCATCAGGAAAAAGATTCTTTTTGGAAATGACGTTCACTTGCTTGTTTAGCTAATGTTTATTCAGTGTCCATTGAGGGATTCTTCCTTCCCTATGTCAGGCATTGGGGATATAAGAAAATAAAATTTGGTCTTGCCAACATCTCCCAGTCTTCTGAAGGAGACCAACAGAGTGATGTTTTTTGGCTAGTTTGGTGATTGAGATACACACAGGAATTCTGGAAATGTCAAAAAGGAGATCTTAAGCTCAACTCCAACTTGGGGCTGTGATAAGCAGAGGCTTCTGAGTGACTGTGGCCATTGCCTAAGCTGAATCCTAAGAGTAGAGCAAAGTCATCCCCAGGCACTAAGGAATCAGGGTAGAACAGTATGGCTTGTATGAAGACATTTGAGTCAGTGAACGCAGAGAGTATTGCTATCAAATGGTATGCAAAGGCCAAGGATACTGAAGTGGCAAGTTGAAGAGAAACAAAGGCAGGAATGAGGAGGCAAGGAAGACAGGGGTGGGATGTGGGAAGAAAGAAACAAAGGTAAGGAAAATGTCTACCTTTCCACTGTAGTTGGATGAAGGTGAATGATGAGGCATTGGTGGCCGGGGGAGAAGCATACGGATGGGAAAGCTCTGTATTTTAGAGACATCACCTTGAGATCTGGATGGAGAATGAACCAGAGGAAGACAAGGCTAGAGATGGGGAAAGCCGATGTCACACAGAAAACCAGGCCAGAAGCAGCGTGTGAGAGAGTGGATCCAGGGCAAACTCCTCCTCTACTACTTCCATCTTCCAAAGCTGGGGGAGGCATAGCAGTTTAGTGTGGGTAGAGTGTTAGACGTCCTAGTTTGGCCTAGCATTGTCTAGACTATCTGGGCAGAACTATTTTGTACATAATTAATAAGTAACTTCAACCTTTACATTGACAAGAGAAATGGTGGCATTTGAACTTCTTTTTAAATTTCCCTTTACTTATTTGTTCTGGATGTTTATGCATGGGAAAGGGGGCTTGCCCCATTGAGCACATTTATAAGTCAGAAGAGAACCTGTAGGGGGTAAGTTCTCTCCTACCATGTGGATGCTTGGATCCCTTAAGTCATCTTACCAGCCCTGTGAACTGTTTTGACACTGTCAGTGTGGTGTGAGTAAACTGATCCCTGAGCCAGCCAGGTAACTGAGTGGAAGAGTGAACACCTTCCTGGACATAGAGCTTTCAGTGTCCTCTCCCCTCCCTGCCGTATCGGTGCTCATGCAGCCATCCTTAACAACACTGGGCTCTTCCATTTGAGTTGCATTAGTCCCTCATTAATCCCATTAGTCTTTGTCATGTGTAGGGCTTGCTGGTTTTCACGTATATTCATACCCTTGTGCCTTAGATTTCCTCTATGATCATGTTTGAGATGAAGTCACTCCATGGCCCCGGAAAGCGCATTCGTCACCATCAGAGTTTACATTCAGATGCGTGCTCTGGGAAATTGTCACTATACTTATGCAACATGTCTCTTCTCCAGCTTCTCCCCATTACTTTCTGTTTGACACTTGCACATGAGCGCCCTGCAGTGATAAAAACAGCTCTCTCTGCAGACTCAGCTGGCCGGGAGGTCCTGTTCAGGTCTAGCTGGATTTTTCTCACTCTGAAAGATTCGCCTGGGAAGCTGATTTTGCTGGTTTGGGGCAGCTTATTAAATGGGAGACAATTTGCCTCACTTTGCGTTAGTGTCTGGAGACATACTTGAAAGTCCTGCTGGTCTAATGTGTCTGAGGTCAATGGACAGGACTCTGCATATTTTTAAGTAATGTTTTCTTTAAAGATACTGAAATCATTTGAAATTTGGAGGAGAGCTATGAAGGAGGGTTGTAAGGAGATGGATCAGGAACCAAAGGCAAACAGGTTGGGAGTCAGCATCTTTTGAAATACAAGAAAATCACCTCCGGCTCTACGAGGTCTTCAGGGGAACATAGGGCCTTCTGCATGGTAGTACTGTTTCTTGTTGGCACTATTCATCCTCCTGTTGTTTCAGATTCCTAAGACATCCAGTAGTCCAACAGGTCCCAGGTACATCATAGCTACTACAGAGAACAGGACATATGAATTGGGGGCATCATTAGTATACATTTTATGCTGTTCTCTGGACTCTGTGGGCCTAGCTGAGAGTTGAAGTAGCAAAGAGGAAAAGCAAAAGGCAAAGACTTTGGTGTCAGACTGCCTAACCCCTGTTCTTGCTAACTCCTTGGCTCAGAAGCCCCCAGGCAAGGGTCTGTTCTACTTGGCTTGTCCATTGTTATGACAAACAGCATGAACAGAGCACCTTCCAAGCCACAATCCATCACTGGGGGAAATCAGGGCAGGAGCTCAAAGCAAGGTTGTAAGGCAGAAACAATAGAAAAACACTGCTTACTGGCTTACCCATTGCTAGCACTTTTATACAACCCAGGATCATCTGCCCAAGCAATTGTAACATTCACGGTGGGCTAGGCATCCCTACACCAATCAATCAATAATCGAAACTGCTCCTCTGAACCTTGACCAACCAGGCCAGTCTGATCCAAGCAAACCTTCAACTAAGGTTTTCTCTTCCCAGCCCCTTTAGACTGTGCTAGCTTGTGATAAAATGTAGCCAGCACAAGGTCATATGGGAACCTTCTGGTCAGTAGGTTTTGGACTCAGGAAAGGATTTATGGAAGGAGTACACAGTGGATGTGACAAAGGAATCTGGAAAGGCTGCAAGCAGCCTGGCCTGGCCGCAGAGCTTGGCCTATGGGTTAAGAAATGACACATGATCTGCTGAGTGAAACTGTCTCCTCTGTAGACTTCTAAGCCACTGCCACAAGGCCCAGGACCAGGTATAGGACGTATTCTCAACTTGCTATGGGGATCATAAGGATACTAGATAGTATCAACAGAAAAGAGAGTAGAGAGAAAATTTTATTTCTGTCATTGGTCTTGTTCCTTTCTCTCGTTTGCATTTGCTGTTTTGTGGCCATTGGCTTTGTTCTTCTTCCTCTCTATAGGGTAGGTGGATGGTTTCTCCATGGTCGATGGAATATGGCTGCTTGCGGCTTCTGCACCTTATGCTACAAAGTGACCTAGAGGCCACTCTTCTTATTTCTAAAGTCCCCAATTCAAAAGATTCCACCCACCCACCCAATCAGGTGCCCCACTTCTCAGCTACTCCTTTGTAACTGGGCCCAGGGTATGCTTGGATGTGTGATAACGTAAGGACTTTCACAAGGGCCTGTGGCTGGAATTGACAAAAGAGCAACTCACAAAGAAAGAAGACCCTGGATAAAAGAAAAAGATGTGGCAGAGAGCGTGAGCTACAGGAGATAGGCAGGGGGTGGCTTGTTGGCAGGCAAATGGTAGTTAGCCACAACACAGGATCTGAAACTTTAGGTGACTTCTCCAGAGTCACACTTAGTCAGCAATGACAGAAGCAGGATTCCAGCTAGGCTATTCTAAAGTCACAGCCTATGCTCCTAACTAACATGACCAGGCAGAATGAAGCAGAACACAGGAATGACTACATATAGACGCGCTTGCGTCTGTCCCGTTCATACACGTAGACGTCAGTATGAGGGATCACCTTGCCAAAGTGGTGCTCACATCCAGAAAGTAAGTCAGAGTTCAGTGTTCTGACACTGCACATCTTTACTCTCTCTTACAGCTGTCACCTGTGGACAAAGGGAGAGAGTGAAGCAAAGAGAGTCGGTGACAAACAGTGTCAATGACTGAAGCCTATAGCCTAGTTCCTCAAACATACTAAACCAGCACCCCAAGGCTCTCCCGTCATGTGTCAGCAGGTCAGCATCAGCAACCTTGAAGAATGCCTATGAGCTCCCATGGTAGTAATCTGCAGTAAGGAATTAATGCCCAGAAAGTTGGTACATAGGTTGAGAGATCTCTCAGAGCATCCTGCATGTCCCACAGGATGGCTTAAGATCAGCTTAGGTGTGACCGAGGGGGCCTTGGAAGGAAGCGCACCAGTGGGGAAGACAGAACTCAGTGCTGTCCTTAGCTCCTCGAGTTCCCAGAAGAACATTCTGAAGGCTAGCTTCCCCAAGAGTGTGAAGTGAAGCTTGGGAGTTCAAGAGCCTGGATCTGGAAAGAGATGAGCTGACTGACTCCCTTAGCCTCCCTGAGTCTGTTGAACAAACCATTTACAGAAGGCTCTGTAAAGAAAGGGATTAAAGCCTTTTGTAAGATACCTATTTTCTCCTGGGAAGGGGATTATGTGGCAAATAGCATGGAGCCAATAGCTTCTCTGGATTCAAAGCCAAAAAGGTAGCAACAGTTCTGTCCTGTGATTCTACTTGTATTTGCTTGAATAGGAGTATGGGCTAAAACCAAAGGGAGTGTGTGGAGTTTACCTTGGCATTCGGAAGCAGTTATAACCTTGGTGTGTTAGAGTTTGTTTTTCCTTTGCTACTTGGAAACAAAAAATTATTTTCCTGGAAGCAGTTAGGTGAATTTAAAGGGTTGTTATTATTTTTAATAACAATAATTAGGAAAAGGTGGAGGCTGAGGAAGGAAACAACAAATACTTGCAAAAACTAATGAGTTAGCCACAGAGAAGTTTAAAAGAAAACTCACCAAGGGTCACACAGCATGTCAGTATGCTACTGCCTGCCACCACTCTGTCTTCATGAACCCACCATGAACTTCTCTTGTCACTTGCAACACACAACCTTTTCACACAACCATCAAGGCTTGACTGAAGGGGGAAGTAGGATTGAAAGAAACTCTTCTAGTCTCTCACTTGTTGGTTATAAAGGACTATACAAGTCAAGAATGTTCTCAGGGAATAATGGTATGTTGAAAAACCTACAGGTTTCAAGAGTCAAACTGACCAAGGATAAAAGTCTTGGTCTCAGGGATGAAAGCTGGCTCAGCAGTTCAAGCCTGTCATGCCAAGTAAGGAGACTCAAGTTTCAGTCTGAGAATTCATGTAAAGGCCAGGTGAGATGGTGCCTTTCTGCAGTCCCAGAGGCAGATCCAAGGGCTCTCAGAGAGAGCAGACTGGCCAGACAAGCCAACACAGTGAGCTCAGTATTCAGCAAGAGACTGTGCCTCTGGATACAAGGTGGAGAGCGATCAAGAAGAGTAGCAAGCATTGACCCATGCACATGTGCCCCTATGTGTACATGTGAAAGTACTCATGCATATCACACACACCCAGAACCCCAGTGAACAGCAAGTTTTTCAGTCTATGTTGTGAGTAACTGGCAATGTAGCAATGGCTGTCTTCAGTGAAGTTAGTGACCTTAAGCTGACATGACTGCAAGGGAGTCTGGCACTGAGCTGGAACCCTCGCAGCTGCCATTACCCCAATATTATCACAGCTCTGTGACCGGTATTATCTAGAATGACCATAACTTCTGCCTGGCATCCTAGGAATCAACAACTTTTGTTAGTGATACCTGCTCCTCCTCCACCTTCACCTTCCAGAATTCCGGAGGAAATGTGTTGGGAGCAGTACAGACAGCAAGGTTCACATGGAGCCTGGTTGCTAGGCCCACAGCAACAGTAGATGCACACATCTTCGGGACCTGGAGCTCTCCAGAGAAGGCAGCATCAGCCAGGGGTGGCATCTGAGGCCAGAGACGGCAACTGAGGTCTGGATAGAAATGTTCCAGTACACCCTTCTCCAGTATGTGAGCCCAGAGCCACCAGGCCTCAGCTTAGTAAACGACAAAACAGTAACGGGCCAAAGGCAGTCATGGATTAAATATAAATATGGAAATTATTTTCAAACACATTTTTCAAAGTCTAGATTCCTAAACCCAGACGTGACTGGGTATGCAAATGACGGAGGGAAGGAGCATCAAGCTGTGCCTGTGGCCTTGCTAGATGCTCACTGCAGCAGAACACACTGCTGTGCTTACAACAGTGCACAAGCAACTGGGTCTGCCTAGGCTGAGCTAAAAAAAAAAGGGGGGGTTCTCATCAGGAAGGCCTAAGAGAAAAGAAGGGAAGGATGTCTGCGAGGCACCATCTTTTTCACACAAGGAGACTAGAATGAGGTTTAAAAGAGAGTCTGATGTGCTGTTCCATCAGTCAGTAGTTGACTGACAGTACACAGTACCAGGCAGTACAAGGGACAAGAGAAAGAAAATGATAGAGCTATCCCACCTTGGAAGCACTGGAAGACACACCCAGAAATGTGAATTTGCATACCAGAATAAAGCTCACATTTTAACAGAGAACCCAAGGCAGAATTGACTCACAAAACCTGCTGTGAATGACGAAAATAACAACAGCCACCCTGACCCCCTTTTCTTTCTCTGGAATGAATGATCATAGAAGTAATCATGTTGGGGATGTGCAGAGAACAGGGTAGAACATTCTGGAAGCATAGAAGTTTGTAACTCCCATGCTGGAAAAGTGGCTTAGAAGAGTAAATACTGCATAATAGCAAACAACAGATCTGCACCTCTGATATACACAGGATTTAAAAAACAATCTGCGTGCAAAGGCAGGGAGGGAGGTTGACTTAAGAGAGGGAAGTGGGACACCTGGACACCTGGTTGGCATGATGGGATATGCCCGTGGTCAAAGCTCTTGAGAAAGTGTGGACAGAGTGATCAGAAGTTCAAGGCCATGTCTTAAACACACACACACACACACACACACACAGAGAGAGAGAGAGAGAGACAGAGACAGAGACAGAGACAGAGAGAGACAGACAGACAGACACAGACAGAGAAATACAGAGAGACACAGAGAGACACAGAGACAGAGAGATGAGAATAGAGATGAGACAGAAAGCAGAGAGACCAAAGACTCTGCTCCTACAGACATATTTCTAGAGGCAGGTCCAGTGGCCCACACCTGCAATTCTACCACTTGAGAGGCTCTGGAAGGAAGATTGCTCATTTCAGGAACCCCTGTACTATACAGTGAGGTGAGAGAGAGAAGGAAAGAGAGAGAGAAGGAAAGGGTGAGGGAGAGGGAGAAAGGGGAGAGGAAAAAAGAAATTTTGAGGCATAGGAAAAAGCCCCCAAACCCAATGAAGCATTCCCAGAGTGTCTGAAGGATAAAGGGCCTCTTGTCAGAATGTACCAGGGGCTGTTTCCCAGGAGTAGATAAGGGAGACAAAGAGCTCAGTGGGAAATGGGGAAAGATGTGACCAGAGGGTAAAGAGGCTAATCTAAAGTCTAACAGTGAGGGAAGAGCACGGCGCTAGCTGTGAGTCAAGGAGATGAAAATTCCAGCAGCCAGATACCATTCCTCAGAGTGGCAGACATTTCCAAGTGAGCAAAAGTTGGTATTGGTGTCAATTGAGCAAAGGGACACGTTTAGCCTCTGCCTGTGACAGTGATGATTGTTGCAAACTTCTGTGTTATCACAACAACCAGAATATTAAAGAAAGAAAGAAAGAAAGAAAGAAAGAAAGAAAGAAAGAAAGAAAGAAAG
>NW_021604792.1:5621806-5626874 GCF_004785775.1 Grammomys surdaster
TGTGTGTGTGTGTGTGTGTGTGTGTGTGTGTTTAATATCCTAAATACTTATCCACAGAGATATGGTAGAATGAATCAAGGCACATTCATATTAAGGCCACCGCACTGCTATTTTAATAAGAACCGAAAAACTAAGGAGTCAATAAAATATTTGCCACAGAACCATGAAACCCAAGTTCAGGTCATCAGCACTCTAATAAATAGACCAGTGTGGTCCTATGCATTTGTAATCCCACCCTGGGGAGGCAGATTTGGGCAGATCCCTGCAGCTCACTGGACAGCCAAGCTAGTCTAATCAGGCAGCGAGAGGTGGTGTCTCAAAAAGGAAAATATAGAGTAACTGAAAAAGCTATGTAACACCAACATCTGATGCCCACATTCAAAGACACATGCACACGTTAACACAGGCATAGATCACACACATATGCATATGCGAAGAGCTATGTCTGCGGTGTATTAAGTTGGAAGGAAAGGCAAGCAGTAGATGAATCTGTGCATGGGGTCTGATTTGGGAAATATACACATATACATGTGCAGGCACATGCTGACAGGTATCCTTTATCTGTGCATAGATAGATGTATTTGAATAATTAATGGGAAGTATTATTACGGATGAATGGATGTAGGAAGTAGTTGTCAATATAAATGTTCGTTTGTTCCATGGGGCACGTTACTAGGACAGCATACAGAAAAATACCGAAGAGAATAACGTACTACTGTTGTATTAAACCTTGAAAATCTCAGAGTTAAGACGTATGGCTGTGGGCAGGGGTGGATGGATAGGAGTTCCTGTGTTCGTCAGTCCCCTGTCAGGGAGCATGGCTGAACCTGACATGTCTTTGGGAAGGAAGAAAATCCAGAGTTCAGGCACCTTGCAGAGGCTCCTCCCACCTCTCAGGCTTGCTCAGAGAGATCACCCACAGCCTTGAATTCCTCATTTCAAAAGTCAATCCTAGTCAGAGGCTTAAAATAAGTGTTTGGTGTGAGATCCAGATGTCATTTCAAGCGAGAGGCAGGAATGCTTTGATTTTTGAAAAATAACCTTTGACGCTTAAAGAGCTTCTAATAAGCACTTTTGTTCTAAAATCTTCTTTTAAAAAAATGACTTTGTATGGCAACAAGAGAGGTGACCCAAGGAGACTGACATCCTTTGCTTATCTATGTTAGGGAAGCCCAGCAAGCAAAGCCTGCCCTGTCCCCTGTCGCTTTCCTCAATGACACTGTAGTGCAGACTGCTAGGCATGTGTGTGCTTCATGCTGGAGGGATGGACAGGATCATGGCTTTCAGAGGGGACCATACTCCCAGTGATGTACCCTTGTATGTGGCCTTATCAGGATGTGCAGTGATGTGTGCTCCAAGGGCAGTCATGGCACATAGATGCTGGTATGTTGGCAAAAGGAAGACTGTGAGGTCCCAAGTCACCACAAGCTGCCTCCCCTAGAATTCCCACCAAGGGAATGTCAGGAGCCATGTCTGCTGTGTGCCCTAGGGTGGTTGGCTCAGTTGGCACCAAAGGAGCCAAACCAAGAAACCTAAAGAAATGGTTCCTCTGTTTTCCTGAGAAAAACAAGCAGAGTTTTGTTTTGTTGTTTTAGGGTTTTTTATTTGTTTGTTTTTGAGGGTTTTGTGTGTTTTGTTTTCTTGCTTAAGGAAGATTCTCTGAGTTCTCAGGAGATCTTTATAACCGTGATTATGGGAGATAACTGAATTTTTTTTTTAATAGACAGATGTCGCTATTAAAGAAGCTTGAGGTAATGATGTTTGTTTAGTGTTTACCGCCAAGGAATTCCAAGTGCTTTACAAACATTCTCATAGGTGCTTTGCAAGATTTTATTTTTCCTGATCATACTTTAATCCTGACTATAAACACTTTGTTCAGTGCTTCGGATTTTCTCTGAGATAGCTCCAGCTCACCTCACTTCTCACCCCCACCCCCACGTGTACACACTGGTGTCCTTTCAGACTCCCAGACAAGGCTTCAAAACTGTTCTCTGGAGGCCAGCTTCTCTGGTTACTCCCTCCCTTCACTTCACTTCCAACCATTTCCATTGGGAGTATTTTCACAAGTCCCTCCTGCTGAAGGAACAACTACTTGAAACCTACTCCAGGTTTTCTCCTTAAATTCACCCCTTGATTTTTAATTTTAAGTGTTTATCATTTAAAATAACCCACCTCGCCCTCTAAAGAAGGTGAGGTGGGGTTGGAGATGTAGTATATTGTTAGAGAAAATTACTGAAAATGGGCATAGCCCTGGGTTTGCTTTCCAGCACAGAAAATGAGAAATTTAAGGTATCTATCTGAGTACACCCTCTGACGTGAGCTGATACGTATTGAATTGTCTACAAAGGTCTCTTCTTTCTGTCTTCCATCAATTTGGACCTTTGGGAAACACAGCCATATTTTAATTGTGGTTAAGACAGTAGAGTCTTTTGTATCAAAAACTCAGATATTGCCCTTGTTGGAGAAAGTAGCCAATAGGAAGAGCTCCTCCTTGACCATTATCTGCAGGCAAGACTGTGAAAGCCTCCATCTAGAGCAGGTCATGGGATCACAAAACTATATGTGAGACACAGAAATCAAGTCTCCCATTTTCTGGATATTCGAAGCAAGTTTTAGAAATTTGCTCATGCTCACCGGAATCCTTTAGGGACACACTTGGAATTTAGCTTAAGAGGACAAGACACTGGCAAAGCTTCAAAAAAATTGAAGCCATTAAAGAAGGAAGAAAATAGCACAAAATAGGGTGGCTGGGTTGTTCTGTGCAGAGGAGAGCTGGCAAATGCTAACAGGGGTAGGGCGAGCCAAGGCAGCACTGAACTGTAGGATTTAACAATTTCATGGTGTGCATACTCGGTGCAAGCCACCGATGCCACTGAGCGATTTCCACGTGGGAAGAGATGAGTGTGGTTGAGGTGCCTCTTGAGAATGATGGAGTCTGGATAGTAGTGATCATTAGGACCTTAGGAAGAAGCGAATACAGCTACTCCAGGGGATGGAGAACTCTCCACTTTAGGGGCTACAATTTCTTTTAAGTTTCAGCTTTAAAACGGGAGGGAAGGTCTTTGTGAAGCTTTCCCAAAATGATCACTTCTCCTCTAAATGCCGAAGTATTTGTTAATACCCCCCACGGTGGCGATGGCCAAGGTCTCAGTTGATGCTGTCTGTCAAGTTGGCCCTCTCTGGACTGTCCTTGGAGGTTGTGCCTATGTCTTACTGTTTCAGTGTCAATGAGCTGGGAGAGTGTTTACAGCAGGAGCTCAGTGAGTCAGCCTGCTTGACTAATGGCACACATAGCACTCACTTTTCCTCCCTGATATCTTAGAAGTCAGCAACTCCTTTTGTAGAGGGAGCTATCAATACGGAGTATATCCCACAGGTTAGCTGTGATGACAAATGAGATTATTAGACAAGTTCAGAGCCTGACACATTTCTACCCCAATAAACACTATGCGGTCCTATTGTCTACCAATATTGAACCCAGTGCCTGCCACACACTGGTGTTTAATTTTTGCTGAATTGAATTGACACACAACATAGGTGTGATCTGGTTAGTCTGGGAAAGGGGGTGTGAGAACTCTGTGAACGCCTTATTGTTGGGGAAATGGGAATGGCATATTTAATAAAAGTCAGAGGATCATAGAATTGCAGGATCAGAACTGAGTTTCCCTGCTGGGGCATTGTGAACACAGAGCAGGGTGTGCTCATCTGTGCCCTCCCTTCACCCCATGTGCTAGACACTGTTCATCTATAAATACATCATCTGTTAATGCAATAGCTTTTATAGACTGCCATTGATTGAAATATCTTCTTTGCAGAACAGTTGCTTTTGGGAAAAAAATAACAAATGCTAGCGTTTGAGAATAAATACCATTGCATTTCATTCCATTCGGTTCCATCCATCATTGCAATTAATCTGCATCTCTTCAAACTCCATTCAGCAATTTATGGGGCGTCATATGTCCTCACTGGGTTTTTATCGTCTGCACTTTCTCCAACTCAGTTTCAGTTTTGTTCTTTAAAACACTATATAGGTCACTTCTAAGAACTGAGTCTCCTGACATGTCACTAAAAACCTCTTTCTGCACTGGCATTGATTCATTAAACAATCCTTTCATTTCTTTTCGGATATAGATTTTTAAAACCCCTTCTCGATCTGTCAAAGCATGCAGTAATCCTTGTTGTAGTTCATCGTGTTCACAAGAATGTCAGGGGAAACTTTGCCAAAAAGCTCTCTCTGCAGCATCGCCTCTCACAGATACATTAAGTCTGTTAGCAAAGAAATGACTACATTTTCTTACAAGCTGTTCCTGGCTGACCTGTGTTGAGCATCCTTAAACCAAATGACTTTCTCTTCTGAGTCTCGTGATCCATGGCACTGAAATTAATTCCATTCAGGTAGGCTAGATTCACACACAGGCCTGGAACATGTAGATGAGACATTTGGGCGCAGTGCTAAGGACAGGGAGAAGTCGTTGAACTTTTGAATGGACATTGTATGGCAAAGTCTTAAGGGGTGTGTGTGTGTGTGTGTGTGTGTGTGTGTGTGTGTGTGTGTCAGTGTGCCCATGTGTGTCTGTATATATTTGTAGGACGTAAGTTGACAGTGAATACTTTTCTTATTTACTCTCCACCTTGTTTGAGACAAGGTTTTTCATTGTATTTGGAACTCTCAAATTAGGCTAGGCCGACTGGCCAGTGAGCTCTGGGGAATCCACGTGTTTCTGCTTCCCCAGAGCTAAGATTACAGATGCATGCTGGGGAGCTGGACGCAGATCTTCATGTTTGTGCTGAAAGCATTCTACAACTAATCAAATCCATAGCATTCAATAAGAAAGCCACCAGGAAGCAGTGTCTACATCAGACTCTTGGGGCACATCATGTGAACCCAGAATTCCTGCAGGAGTCACAGGATCTGCTAGACTTCTCTGGTATAGGCTGATTGCAATGAAGACAGAATACAGTTGCATTTAAAAGAAAAAGAGGCCAAAAGAACTTATTGGGGAAAGATGATAGGACTTGAAAATAAATAAATAAATAAATAAATAAATAAATAAATAAATAAATAAAT
>NW_021604792.1:5626884-5659019 GCF_004785775.1 Grammomys surdaster
AATAAATAAATAAATAAATAAATAAATAAATAAATAAATAAATAAATGGACTTTAATAAATAATGATGGCACTTTAAGGCTTTTCAACCTTTTCCTCATAATGAAACATGCATAGAATAACATTGCTTTGGCTCCTGGAATACATATGCTTGCTTGTCAAAGGACCTGACTCCATGGCCCTCCAGGGATGTGTCTTCTCTTGCCAAAGCTCCATCTGAGGGTGTAAATATTTCTACATTTCTGGGAAGTCATTTGAAGATAACCCTAGCCTTAGCAACATGAGGTGAACAGATTTGCAACAAAATCAAGATCAATAGTTTATTCACGGTCAATATTTTATTGAAGAGCAAACAGTTTGGACAGCTGTTTAAGACAGCTTGGCTTGTGGTTTTCTTCAGCTTTGTGATGATATGAAAGGGATTTGTACCTAATAGAAGCCATATTTCATTTTACTTTGCTTATATTCTCTATGTTTGCAGGTGTGTGTGTGTGTGTGTGTGTGTGTGTGTGTGTGTGTGTGTGTGTAAGCATATTTTGATTTGGGGACTGCTGATATGTGGTAGGATATCCTCTCATGCTGTTAGGCAATAGCAGTGAACCACCTCTCTCATGAGCCACAAGAACTACCAGATCACACAGGCAAACAACCAGCCCTCTGTATAATTCTGTGTTTCTACAGAGCTATGATACTCTGTAGGTCAAGAGTGTGCAATACATTTAAATCTTACATTTACAACTTATGATGGATTATTAGGTCATAATCCCATCAGAGGTCATGGTGCATCTACATATATAAAGGAAAGAAAACATTGGTTTCAACACTTTATTTTGAGCCTAGAAGCAAAACAGCTTAGAGGATAAAAACAAAACAGCTGGCTCCAGAGTTATTGCCAGAGAAAAACTGAGCAAGTGCCAAACAAAATAGTCTAGGACACAAAATCAATGCCCATGTTATGAAGATGTAATGAACAGGCAGTGGCTAGGAGGGCCTAATTTGACTATGCAAGTAAAGTGATCAGCTCTGTGGGACAAGCTAGAGGGAGGAACTAACCACACAAACACAGACAAAAGCAAGAATTCAGAGGAGAAGGAGCTTGTATTAGCATTAGTATAGAAATCCATGTCTGTAAGCTTGAAAGTGAAGTCAATCTGTGCACATACTGCTTCTCACTTATTCCTGGTTTGGTTACACAAACCAAATCATGTCTTAGGCCTGGTACCACCCCTGCATCACCCTAACTACATGAAATTGTAGACTTGGATCATGCCTTGGCTCCTTGAGACAACTGAAGATGCTCCATTATTGAAAATTAAAATGATCCCTTTCTCCTTTAGGCTCATCAGTACAGTAAGAACCTAGCAACAAAGCTGAATGGTTTCTACATAAAATCAGGGATGCAGGCCTCTGCCACAGGGCAGCTGAACCCACACATTTATCCTGCTGACTGACAGCAGGTCTGCCATACGTGATTCAGAGAATGCACACCTTCCTTGTTAGAGTCACTGTGATGGTGTTTCCTAGTGATGAGTGGTATAGTGGTTGTGGCCCCAAGTGACTTCTCACAGAGATGCCTATCCGTTTCACACCAGGCTGTCTTCTTAGTCCAGCAGGTGCAACTAACCCTGCATTGACACATGCATTTGTCACTAGCCCAACCAATCACACTCCCTTCTCCAAGAAAGTAGTGTCTGTATCCATTCATATAAATGTTACCTTGTTTCAAATCAGAGATTCCTAGTTCCCTGAACAACTCCCTAGAGAACTTCCATTGCAGCTCAGAGGACTTCCAGCTCATTTGCCATAGGTGTTCTTTTATCTTTCCTAATAATTCTTTGTGATCTCTGGATTATGCTTCTTGTTATAGTTAAGTAAAACAAGCAAACCCCACAGCCATGTGGCCCAGGAAAGTCAAGAATTGCACAGCTCTTGATGGAGGAGCTATGAGGTTAAGAAGGTACCCAGTCCACTGCAGGTCCTCATGCACTACTGAGTAATAAAAAAGTTAGTAATTGAAAGAGTTACTTTCCTAGAGCAGCCATCATGAACCTGTGGGTCATGACCCCTTGGGGGTTAACAACCCTTTCCCAGGGGTCTCCCTGAGACAATCAGAAAACAGATGTTTACATTCCAATTCATAACAGTAGCAAAATGATGGCTACAGAGTAACGGCGAAAATAATTTTGTGGTTTGAGGGGTCACCACGACACGAGGAACCGAATTAAAGGGTCATGGCATCAGGAAGGTTGAGAACCACTGTGTTAGATGTAGTCTTTTTATTTTCAGCATATGTTCTAGAAAGTATTCTCTCCATTGTGTTCTATGCTGAGATTGTTTTGCCTTTGCTTAACAGCTTCTAAGATGATTCGGAGAGGACCGGGAGAGGCTAGGAGACCATGGCTTCTGGCTTCTGAGTCCTTTGTTTTCTCTGTGCAGGTGGGAAAATGGAAAGACAAGTCCCTGCAGATGAAATATTATGTGTGGCCTCGAATGTGTCCTGAGACTGAAGAACAGGAGGATGACCATCTGAGCATCGTCACCTTGGAGGAGGCGCCATTTGTCATTGTGGAAAGCGTCGACCCTCTCAGTGGAACCTGCATGAGGAATACAGTCCCCTGTCAGAAGCGCATCATCTCTGAGTATGACACCTCCTTGGATGGATGGGTCTAGGTGACCTGGGAGAGAGTCAGATATGCAGTTGGCTCACCTAGAGTTAGGCACCCTGTGAAATTCTTAGCTGCCATTGGGCTACAGGATCAATGGGAGTTTTGATCAAATGTGTGGCTCCATCTAAACCCCTGACCTGAAGGAATCTCTGCTGTGTTAAGGTTCCTTTGGATATGCCCAGAGTCGATGATTGGGACCTGAAGTTTACTGAGTTTTAACTCATGGGAATGGGTTTGCTCTGAGCAAGTATTTTGAGAATTGGACCTGTATTTGCAAAGAATCTCACTAGATTTATGCTGTCAAAAGTTGGGGTAGCTACTCTTTGATGAGGAGGGGAAGGGAAACATCTAAAAGGAAGACTGCAGAGTCTCTCAGGATCTCGTAGATATTTTGTATCTCAATTCAGGTTTCAATTAAAACTATGAACTCAATGGGAAAAGTTATTGAACTAAGCATGTAGGATACATGCCTTTTCCTTATCTGTGGTTATGCTTCAAAGGAATGTTGAAAATTGTGCGGGGATATGGTTCAGGATACTGAGATAATTAAAAATACCACAGTTCTAGGTCTGTTCTCTTTCCGCACTTAGGAATAAATTATACTGTGGGGATGAGGGTTGAAGTTGGAGTTTTAATGAAAAAGGTAATTTTCCTTCTTGTACAAAGTCTTGCTTTGTTTGTTTGTTTCTTTAACTGGGTAGGAATAAAACAGATGAGGAACCAGGCTACATCAAAAAATGCTGCAAGGGGTTCTGTATTGATATCCTTAAGAAAATTTCTAAGTCTGTGAAGTTCACCTATGACCTTTACCTGGTGACCAATGGCAAGCATGGAAAGAAAATCAATGGGACCTGGAACGGCATGATTGGTGAGGTCAGTATCAGTCGCCAAGGTCGCAGCAAAGTCATTCCCTCTGTGTAATTATGCTTTGCTTAAATATTGTTAAAGATGTATCTTATGAATTTAACAAAATGTAAAATAGTAACTAGAGAGATGGAGAGAGAGTTCTGGCAGTAATGTGCTGCTTCATAACCATGAGGACCTGAGTTTGAGCCCCAGAACCCAAATAAAAATTCAATCACAGTGATGTGTGCTTATAATCCCAGTGCCTGGAAGGCTCTCTGGGGTCTGCTGGCCAAATTGGTGAGCTCCAGGCTAACTACAGACCCACAAGGAGGTAAATGGTATTCTAGAGGATGATGCCTAAGTTACTGATGAACCATGAGACTTTTGCCTGTGATGGACCTGACTTCTAGAATATTCTAATTGGAGCACTGTGTCTTTCCCTTCAGGTGGTCATGAAGAGGGCCTACATGGCAGTGGGATCACTAACTATCAATGAAGAACGTTCAGAGGTGGTTGACTTCTCTGTGCCCTTCATAGAGACTGGCATCAGTGTCATGGTATCACGCAGCAATGGGACTGTGTCACCTTCTGCCTTCTTAGGTAAATCATGTGTTTACTGGTGATATGAGATAGACTTAAGAACAAGTAGACAGGATGAGAAACAATTGCAGGAAGTGGTCTGTTAACATTGAGTTCACTTGGGAGTACTTGGTTCTTCTTAAACACACAGAAACATATGAGCACCCAGGAATCATTGAGGTCTGATGTCATACAAGAAAGTACTGCTAGAGTGGTCATCGGGAGTCACTGAGCCCCCTCTTCATCTTTAGTGTTCATTTGACCTGAATAAACTTACTCCATCCAGGGTCTTCCTTTTTCTCATCCATAGTCTATGACAGAATATGGTTCTCAATTTGTTGACCTCTGAGTCTTTCTGCTGCAACAACTTCTAAGTTTAAATATCTTCTGTCTTAGTTACTATTGAATACTTGAAATGCTATTGAATACTGTAGAAAGACACAAGGACCAAGGCAACTCATATACAAGAAAGACTTTAATTCAAGACTTGCTTACAAATTCAGAGTTGATACATTATCATCCTGGCAGGAAACCCTGGCAGGAAACAGAAAGCATGGTGCTAGAGCAGTACCTGAATAAGACCCTGGCCCATAGGCAGCAAGTACAGAGAGAGAGAGAGAGCCACTTAGCTTGGTGTGGGCTTTTGAAACTTCAAAGCCCACCTCTAGTGACACACTTCCTCCAACTAGGCCATGCCTCCTCCAACAAAGGCATACCTCCTAATCCTTTCAAACAGTTTATTGACTGGATACTAAGCAGGCAAACACATGAGTCTCTGGTGACTGTACTCATTCAAACGACTAAATCATCAAAAGACCAATTTACTTTTTAATTATCTTCAAGAATTCGGTTTAGGAAGAGCACACACATAAACTCATCAACATCTTCTGTTTTCATATGAGTTTTTTGAGATTTTGCTGGCCAGATGCTTCTTTGTCCCCTTGTTTCTCACTGTCTTCCCCCAATACTATTCTTGATTTCCCTACTTCCTAGCATCACCCAAAAGTAAAAAGTATTAGATATGATTTACAAGTGGGTGAGGTAAGGCCACAACTTCAATTAAATGAGGTCTTTGATGAGCTCATACCCCATTTTTTGTACCTTTTTTTTTTTTCAGGGATTATAGAGGTAGGGATTGGAAAATAAACTGTCACCTTGAAACCAGAACATTGGGCTAGGAGACAGGAAGCCTGGCATGGTCATAAACAAGCTATAAGACTTTGAACTGTCGTAATCACTCCAAGGGGAAAAAGAGGATGCACACTGTTTTTTAAAATGGGAATATTAGAAGAAACAATGCCTAGCCTTTGTTTTCAACTCTGGACTTTCGGAATTAATTCACTTAATGAACCACTAAGTAGACTTATAGATTCTCTGAAACTTGTCTCTAAGTTACTTGAGTTTCTTAGCCAATCTTCTTATTCATGATGAACTAAATTCTGACCCTTCTAATTTTACACAAAATGTTACTAGATGGTATATACACTGAAGTGTTCGGTTTTTGTAGCTTCTTGGTATAACTTATTTGCAACTTTCCTTCATAAGGAAGACTGACATGTTATAAGACATAAAGTAGGTTCTAATTTCAACCCCAGCAGTTACAACTAGGTAGGCCTGGGACTATGGGAGTGTTCAGCAGAATATCTTCTTCCTATGAGTGTCAGGAGAAGGAGAAGTTCACTTATTATAAGAGTAGCAGATGCCAGATTTGCTAACTACCTGCCATGTACGCATGCTGTGCTTATATGAAATTATTGGTGTTGTTACTAGATTCATTGTTAGGCTTTAGAATCTTGGGTAAATTAAACATTTTCCAGGAGTTCTGTAATAAAGCTCAGGTATGTTAGCCATCATACCTTATGTTCTAGTCCATACCACAACCTGGTACCGTTGTGATGGACAGAAACAAATATACAACATTACTACGTTGTGGGAAATGCAAGGCAAGGTTTCAAGATACCCTGGATTCATAATCTGACTGCCACTTCCTGAGTATGAAAGAAACTTGACCTCTTGGACTTAGTTTTCTCCTCTACAAAATAAATACAGCTCTCCCATAATGAAAGGCCCACTGAAACAATTATAAATAATGGTGTATGGAGAAGTCCTTTATAAATTATAAAGATCAATAATGACGTTTGGTATATTTATTTGCAGAAAGTTGCCCCAAGCTAGATAAGGCAGAGGGGTGGGAGGGGGATTACCAATGTGAAGCTTTTACCCAATCCTTGGACAATCATAAAAACATGGAACCATGGTAGGATTTTCATCAATTAGAGTTAAGGATGAAGGAATGTTCCCCACACCAGATGAAGTAGACTCAGATATACTATGTAAGCTTGAGCCCCCGCTGCCTCTGAAAGGCTTTGTGTTTAACAGTTGGTATGTTAAGGTCTGGGGTTTTGTTAAGAGTATTTTTAAATTGATTAAGTGACTTGAGCTTTTATAGTCCCTTTGGGAGTTCAAAAATAAAGTAGGTTTCAGAGTGGAAAATATTTTTTCTATTTTTTATCAATTCCTCCCCTCTCAACTTCATCTTTATTAATGACTTGGAAGAAGGGGAAACAGCATGTTAATTCACCTGTTATGAGTTTACATTGTGAAATGACAGCTTAAAAGGCCAGAACTATTTTTGGGACACAATTGAGGGGCACTGTATCATGGGACAGAATTAAGATCATTTTTTCTGTGTCTAGGGCGTCATAGAGATGGCTTTTGGAATATAGTATTGAGCATATGAGTACATCTAAGACAGAGAGATGTAACTCAGCTGGAATACGTTTAATGATGAAAGAGGCTCAAGGATACATGCACAGAGTACTTTGGTTATCTTGTCCAGCATTAGCCCATTAACCACATTGGTTAGTAATAAGAGACAAATTATAGCTGCTTTGTAATTAAAACACTATGCCTATTCTGTTGCTTCCTGCAAATTTTCCACTACTGCAGACACTGATATTCAAAGTAGATAGGTTTTATTTTACTTTGTTTTGTTTTGGCTTTTGGTTTCTTGAGACAGGATTTCTTTGCCTAGCCTTCACTGTCCTAGAACTATCTCTGTAGACCAAGCTGACCTCAGAGATCTGCCTGCCTCTGTCTCCCAAGTGCTGGGATTAAAGGTATGCACCACCTCTGCCTCATAGCTTTAAAAAAAAAAACTACTGATTGACTTATTTTCTCATATCCTAATGATATCTAGTATGATACCCCACAAGGAAGTAGGCTGGAAAAGCTAATGCAGCCTGTACCCTAAGAAAAGTGTATGGACACAAAAGCAAGGGAGAATGGTTAGTCCATGTATGACAGCGTTGCTGAACTGATTCAACTCTAAAATAGTGCCTACGTTTGTCAAGAATTTGTCCACAAGACTCACAAACACTACAGAAGACTTTTGAGTTTTTTGGTTTTTTATTTTCTGTTTGTTTTTTTTTTTCCATTGTATGGCCATGTTGAGGAGACGAAGCAAGTCAGTTTAATATCATTTACTTGTAAAATATCTGCTCTTTGGAATCACATTGAAAGATCCAGGTATGGTTCCAAAAGTAACAGAAACTGCCCCATAAACCCAGCAGGGCTCAGAAGCATGATGGCGTCTTTATGCATTTGAAATAAAAAGGTCTCTCACACTCAAGTGGAAGATGGGATCTATGTCTTCCTGACTCAACCCTGGCTCTCTGAGGGCACACAATGCACTCGTGGCTTGCTCATCTTAAAATAGGTGTTTTCATGAGCAGATGATTATGGAAATGACGAGCCTTGTGTTCTCTGTTTTGACCCTGAGCTCTGTCCTGCTTTCCTTCCAGAGCCATTCAGTGCTGACGTGTGGGTGATGATGTTTGTGATGCTACTCATTGTCTCCGCGGTGGCTGTCTTCGTCTTTGAATACTTCAGCCCTGTGGGTTACAACAGGTGCCTAGCTGATGGCAGAGGTAAGAATACACGGAACTCCTGCGTCTCCACCCCTCCCCCTCTGAATGCACAACTCAGAACCATTATACCCATTGCTGGTTACGTATATCCTCCCTACTTTCTGTGAAGATGGAGATCATTAGCATCCCTGGTTGTCAGCATAGCAATGGTTAAGAAATGGGCAGTTAAAGTGTGTGCTAGTATTCTCTTTGTTCCCTTTGGGTGCGTATTAGAGCCAAGCCTGGTTTGCTCCCCTGGATCATTAAGGCGAAAGATTGATAATAGAGACGGTTAGCATATGCCTGGGCGCTAGTTTTTAAGCCATAAGTTACGGGCAATTTTTTCAGGGGGAAGGGAATGTGAGGAAAAGGCAGGCTGTATATGCACAGTAAGAATAAGAAAATTTAGAATGGATGAGGGTATATGAAGATTTTTGTGGTCATTAGAGTGTCCCATAGTTGAAAGAGTTACTATTGAGTTACAGAGTCTCCACGGCATGTGTCTTTGGCCTAACCCCCTTCCCCTCCTAAGGAGTATGAAAGTATCACACTTGAAATAAAATGGACACAGAAGACAGGATCTCACTTGTAACTACTATAGGACTGCCTCATTCCCTGGGCAGAGAGACATCAGCATGAGCACAAGTTGTCAGGATCCCAGGAAACATCCCAGGACTTTTGTTAATATGTTGGAAAACTCTGTGGCAGATATTTGTTTTTCCAGTGGAAGTGTGCACAAAGATCCAAATAGTACATGAGGGAGGTCTCTGCCTTCCCAGTCAGGGACAGTAGAGAAGTTACCAATCATGTATAGACGGAAGCCGTAAGATAAGATGGAGGAACATCTATCAAGAAGAACTACAGTTTTGTTCTAGATGTACATGGTCAAGCCAAGAGTCTATGGTCTCTTCTCTGAGCTTCCTTGTACAGAAGCCAGTGTTGCAGCAGGCCAGTTGAGAAGGGTTGGCATTGGAGGGGTTAAGGGAATCCAGGTAATTTTAAAGACGTCAGTTACTAGGGGCTAGAAGATAAAGAAAACGTAGCCAAAAGTACATTCAGTCATCCAGCATTGGCACATGGAGGTCTACGGCAGTGTTAGAAAGAAGTCTTACATTATTCTTCCTGATGTCTTGGAAGGTAAAGTATTTCTTTGGTAGATACAATGGTAAATTTTTAAGAACAAAGGTCAGTGTGACCATGTTAGGATAGTTGGCCATTGCTAACAATTTCATGTGATCTTGATGGTCTCATAGATGAACAGAGGAAGAGTTTGAGTTAGCAAAAGATTTCCCCACACACCAGGACTCTGGAGTTGCTTCTAAGAAACCCTCTTCTGCCTTCCTCAGCTCTCAGAGGAGACACAGGATCTTGAATTGTAAAGCTCTCATTTGAACAGCTCCGTGGAGGGGTTCCCTACTCTTGCCAGGGACTTTTCAGCTCTGGGTACTTGTAGATCAAAGCAGGTCCAGTGATTCAAGCTTAACCTTCTTTTCCCGTCTTTTGTATCACACCAGAGCCAGGCGGCCCATCTTTCACCATCGGCAAAGCAATTTGGTTACTCTGGGGTCTGGTGTTTAACAACTCCGTCCCTGTGCAGAACCCAAAGGGAACAACCTCCAAGATCATGGTGTCAGTGTGGGCCTTCTTTGCTGTCATTTTCCTGGCCAGCTACACTGCCAACTTAGCAGCCTTCATGATCCAAGAGGAGTACGTGGACCAGGTTTCTGGCCTGAGTGACAAGAAGGTAAGAAACCCACCTAAAACCTTCCATATTTTTCTATGCCATCCTGAGCCATACTCAAAGTTCTCATGAAGCTGGTAATTTCCTAAATGTTAGAATCAACAGCTCCTTTTTGTGTTTCTTTCAATTGGGACATAGGCACAGAAGCCGATTCCCTACCGAATTAATATTCCTTCACACTTGCCTTCGGATTCGTAAAAGGTTATCACAAGGACGCCCTGGGCTTCAAATGAGGGGCTTGGTGTGCTAGCAGGTTCTCTGAGTACATAGCAGCTCTTGTTGGATGCAGTTGGGTGTCCTCTCAGCTCAGGGATGCCTATGTGCTGTGCTATTAGAGGACTGCCCATATGTACACACACTGGGGATGCTAGAGCTTTATAGCTCGTTTTCTTCCCAGTGGTGTTTGACTGTGGGTTCCTCCTTTGTTTCTCCGCATACTCGCGTGTTCCTAGGACTGAGTCAGAGGGTTGTTCACATTGTGTCTTCAAAAGAAGTGCTATTTAATGTAAGATTGCCCACTGTGTGGTACAGATGAGTAGGTTGCCCCCATACCAATCGCTGTCCTCCCCACCCACCTGGTGTTGGAGAGAGGAAGGGAGGCACCTGCTGGCTTCCATCTCTCCTGGCTGAGGGGTACAAAAACTGCTCTAAATGTATAGGACCATGTAGGTCAGCCTGAAGCACACCAGTTTTCATGGGTGATTGATTTGTCCCCTGGAAATGCTGCAACCAAGATGCCCAGAGACTAGAAGGACCATGTTTTATGTTTCCCATGTCTGGGAAAGTTTGGGGCCAAAGCATTTTTAAATTCTTTATTTAAAGATGGTTTTCTATTTTTTTTTTTTTTTAGTCTTTAGTATTTAGAAAGTGTGACTTTTCATTTCCACTTCCAAGATAAAGTTCTGATATAAAGATGGATATGTTTTCAGACCAATGGGTAATGCTTTCTCACATGGGTGGGGGTCCTTGGGAGAAGATACTACCTTGACTGGGGAGAGGGGCGGTTTCCCCATCCACGACTCTTCATTCACCAAGAATTCTCAGAAGTGTATGAGAAAGAGAAATAGTTCCTCAAGAGAATTTTATGGTGTTTTGTGTGTGTGTGTGTGTGCATATGTATTTCTATATGTGAGGACATGGGCGTATATGTATGTGAGTGTCTCTGTGTGAAAGAGAGACACACTAATACACTATGTTCACAGCTTATATGTGATATATTACATGGTTTTAGTTTATCTGATTCGTCTTTCTTTTTGCTTTACTTTTCTTTAAATTGTTAAATTATTTTGCTTTATTTTTATTTAAACTTAGAACTGTATTTACTTTCTTCTGTGGGATACTACCTTCCTAAAACATGACTTATTCCTCTAACTCATAATTTATTATACATTTACTTATATGTTCATCCATTTAGTACTTGATTCATTTTTAGACCTTCCTCTTGCTTTTGGTTCCATCATCAGCATCCTTAGTCATTATAGAACTAACTAGAGATGGAATTAATGTCATCCCTCCCTCTGTGCTACCAGCCTTTATCCCTGCCTTCACTTGGCCTTAATGTGGATTAAGTAGGCCATACCCGCCAAAAATCATGGCTGTACCAGAATCTTTCAGGGCTCTGCTGCCAAGTTCAGATTTGTCAGAGATACGGTACTTGGCTGGTGTCATCAAAATGTGGCCAAAATCATGGGAAGATGTCATCTCACACTAATTTGGAAAAGGTGTAGTGGATCAAATTCCCAAGCATGAATTGGGCATATGTGATAAGTTCATGCCTCTATACATCAACATGGCAATGGTAGGGTGGGTCGCAGTTGACACATGGCAACCTACTATAGTTTGTCTTATTGTTTTCTTCATATGTCTTTGAAAATCACTCCTTATACTGCGTGTATCACTCTCATAACTTCATTTTACTGAGAAACAACTTGTAATGTGTTTCTATTTGAATTAAAAATAGTTAAGATGACATGGGGCATGTTTCTCTTCCCTAGTGGCCATCCTAGGCTACATGTAGCAGAGAAGATGTGAACCTGTCATACTGGTGTTTTCTAAGAAATTAAATCACATTGGTAATTTTACATATAAGTAATAATATAATCACACATATGATAATAATAATGATATAATAATAATAAGTTATCTTACATATAATAAACACAGCTGATTGGTCCCTTTATTAATGACCATTAGCTCTCCAGTGTCTTTGGCCAATGCTTGCATCCTGCACCCTAGGCATCGTATCTCTCCATCATTTTTACCATAGTTGTATACAGGCATCTGCCTGGAAAATTGTTCTTCCCAATGCTCCCTTACTCCTACTTAAAGCAGGCTCAGGATAGAGACCCTTTCCTTGTGGAACTCTCCTAGACTCATCTGGACAGCCCACAGGCTCCGTTTCACCACAACTATTTAGGCCTTTATTATAACACATCTTCCATGTTCTGTACAATAATACGAAGACTTGTGCATAATAGTATGTCTCTTTGACTGTGAATGTTACAGTCAGGGACATTATTTGGTCATTACTAGGGCCAAACAAAACAAAAACCAAACAGGAGTAAAAGAAAAGAGAAAGAAAAAAGAAAGGAAGAAAGGAAGAAAGAAAGAAGGAAAGAAAGAAAAAGAGAGAGAGAGAGAGAGAGAGAGAGAGAGAGAGAGAGAGAGAAAGAAAGAAAGAAAGAAAGAAGGAAGGAAGGAAGAAAGGGAGGAAGGAAGGAAGGAAGAAAGAGACAGTCCATGTGAGAATGGAGAAAGAATCACGTATTTCGAAGCTTTCTGTGCCCAACAGGAGATGAAGCAAAGCCACAAGGCAGCAGGAGCCTTTAACAGCTGCTTAATCTGGAAATGATTGAAAATGGTTATCTGATGGATTTTGGAATGGCACAAATGACAAAATAGTAAATTACAAGCATCCTACCAGAAAGTGTCAACATAATCTACATAATTATAGAAAACATTTAGGTAACTAATGACATATGACTGCATATGAGTGTCAGGAACAGTTATAAAAATCAGAGGAGAGCATTTTGAAAGTATACTTAAAACATCAAAATTCATATTAGCGTTACTTCAAAACACCTAAAGAAAACAAAATCTTGAAACTGGCATGGTAATACCTGTGAGGGAGCATATTATTTGAATTTATAAAAAGGGAAATAATGTATGTGTTGAAACAATATTATTGAGAGTAGAAATAAGATGATTTGTAAGATTTTTTTTTTCAACAAAATTACTTTCCCATCCATCCAGGCAAGCAACATTTACAGTTGAGAAGGGTTCTGAAGCTTGTTCGGACTATCAGTTGTCATATCATCTGTGTCATTCAAATCAAGAGATCTGTAGTTCATATATATAACTTTAAAATATCCCTTAATATTTGGGCAGGGGAAAAAAAGTTGTGCACTGAGATTTCATTGTTATTGATAAGGACACCCACCCCTGTTGCATGCTCTCTCTTGGATTGTCCTGCACTCCAGTGAACCCAAAACTACCAGGAGATATAATGGAATGTGGGTGGGCCAACCTTCTGACAACCCTACTGTACCCCCCTCAGACACCCAGGTGGGAAGGGGGAGTGAAGACGTTAGTGCCACGCTTTTGACTGAGCAATGAGCCCATGGTACTTGTTCTGATGTTTCTCACCTATCCAGATGGATGTTCCATTTTGCTGTCTGCCAAACATAGTACAAAAGGAAAAGACTTCCACCCACCAGTACTTGCTGGGTACTAGGTACATTATCTTCACTGCATATGTGTGTGCTATTTGTGTAATTTTTCATCCAGGTGTGACTATTTTCATTTCCCATAAGGACACTGCAACTCCCAGAAACTTCCCTGAGGTTTCAGACCAAGGTTGAAAACATGAGTATTTGATTCTAAAAACATTTCCTAGGATATTTCCCTTGAATCACAGGCAATATTATAACATAGATTCAGACTAATGTATTAGTTTATTTTTTTATTACAGTAACAAAATAACTAACAAAAGGAACTTAAGGAACGAAGGGAGGGATTACTCTGGCTCATGGGATGGGATGAGGTCCATCATGGTAAGGAAAGCACAGTATTAGAGTATTAGATGTTTGTCACACTGAAGCAGAGAATGTACATGAGGTAGGCCACAACTATGGAGCTTCATGCCCCGACCCCCAACAACTCAATTCTACCAACAAGGCATCATTTACTAAGGACCCCAAAACCTTCATAAATGGTGCCAGCCACTGGGGGATCCACTGAAACAAGTAATCCTAAGGAACTACTTCACAGTGCCACCACAACAGTCCATATGGCCACCCCTGACTCTGCTCTAGTGAATTCTTACTCGCTTCTCTGCCCTTCCATTAACTGGCTGTTTGGGGTCCACTTAACCCAGATTTTATACATTCTATCACTGTTCTTACTACTACTGATAGAGATCACCACTGTTATTCTCACCAATGATACTTCAGCACTGTCTTGGCTAATGCTCTTTTCAACTCCTTTTAAGCCAGGCATAATGCCAAACACATTGCAGAGACAGTCTTGTGTAATGGTGTCGTTAATATCTTCATTCGTAGATGAGGCAATTGAAGCTAAGAGGTTAAGTTACTTGCCCTCACCATATTCTTAGACGCCTATCACCCCCACCAGTGTGACAAGCTATTTACAACATGATGCTTTTTCTAGTTAAGCACCCTTTGCCTACCTCCCCTGGATACCTTATCAAAGTTTAACAAGCTAGATCATTTCCCTGCACTAAAAAAATTAAGCTATCTAATTAATTAAGCCATAATAATTAGATAGCATTCTAACATTTGCACTTGTTTGATAAATCTTTCAGGGGCATCATTGAAGTAGACAATAACAGTGATTTCCAGTACTTGGGAAGGCTAATAGCTTTCAAATTGACATTAGCCTGGGTATAAAGTGACCCTGACCTTTAAGCCATTGTTGGACGGCAGCAAGCGGTATCACTCGGAAGGAGAGGGATCACTGATGGAGGCAGTGGGGATGAGATCCATTTAAGGAAGCCTGCAGGGAGATGGAGATGACAGAGGCCTCAGCTGGCTGGCTGTGTGGCCACTGGGCTCACCGCGATATCGGGCTACATTCTGCTCCACACATTCTAACACCACTGTGATACCCTCCAGTTACATTTTGTAGATTACTTCCAGAAGGAGTTAGAAAAGCTTTGTTGACAACCTGTTTACCTATGCAGACAACAGCAGTCTTTGCCCATGGCACATTCATTAGCAAGTATTCTACCCTGGTGGAATGTCTTCAGCCCTGCCTACAGCCATGGGAGAAAAATAATGATGGCCACATAACACCTAAGTGAGGACCCCTTGGCTTTTCTAGATCAATCATAAGGCCGGGTTTCTGAGATACGTCATAGGCTTCTGAAACTCACTGTGTCTCTTTTTGGCATGAAAGCAGGTAATGGTTTGAACGTCCTCCGCCAGTCTCAGGTTGAAATTTAACTCACATTGTAGCAGCATTAAAATCTGATGAGGTCATGAGGACTCTGCCCCACAAATGGACTCATGCTTCTTGGTTGGAAGTGGCCTGGTTGTTCCAAGCCTGGCTTTGTTGTGAATGTGAGTTCAGTTCCCTCAACTCTCTTGCTCTGGCCTTCTTGCTCTCTCTTGTCATGCGCACAGGCTTCCTCACAGTGTGTTGCTGTCATGTTGTGACACAGCTCTAAGGCCTCTGCCAGATACTGATAACACATCCTAAACTTGCTAGCCTCTGGAAGAGTGAAGAATAGATTTCTTTAGAAGTCACCAGGTCTGTAATATTGTGTTATAGTGATATACTGGGGGGAGACAGTAGGGTGTGGCTGTCAAGCCAACAGGCATACAAACAAGTAAGCCTGCAAACCTGAGGGAGAGTGGTTTGCTGATGAGTATTTTCATTGGGCTACTATCCTGAAACAACCGGATGTCAGTGAGTTTATGTGAAGAAATGGGGCCATGATTCCTATCCTACAAATGTATTTTGCTTGCTCTATTAACTTAGGCTAAAAGCCAGCAGGAGCCAGCTCAAACCAGATCTGGCATACCCTGGCTCTAGCAGAGACCATCGTGATCAAATCATGGAGTGCTGGGCTAAGAATAGTGTAGGAGGAGGGTCAGGCATGAGGAATGAGCCAGATCACTAGCAGTGAGGGCCTAGGCTGGACATCCAGGTACATGCAGACTCCATGCAAAGCAGTCTTCTAGGGGCTTTCAAGAAGCATGTCATCTTTAAAAAAACAAAAAACAAAAACCACTGTCTTTAATTTTTTAAATGAAGTATTTATTTATTTATTTATTTATTATCTTTTTATAATAAATAGCCAGGGTTTTACATTATCTGGCTTCCAACTCATTATGTTGCTGAGACTGGTCTTGAACTTGTGATCCTCCTACCTCCACCTCCCAAATGCTAGGATTACAAATGTGTGCTGCCATACCCACCAATGTGTCCTCTTGGAAAAGCTGATAGACAGCAGGCCTTCTGGAAATGGCCAAAGAATAGAAGCGCTCACATCCTGGGGGCATATGGAGGACAAAACACACATGGTTAGGGGAGGAACATCTGCCTCTTTTTTCATCTTAACTGTCAAGAGTGAATCCAATGCTTTTTATGGACCACTAGTCTACCGCAAGTCCTCCTTTCTCCTGCCAGGGCAACCCCTGTTCAGATGGGTCCAGAATAAACCCTAAGCTCTTGGATAAGCTCAGAGCTGATCACCTGGGCCAGCTATTACCACTTGAGTAGTTTTGCTTAAGCCTGAATCTTCGTGTTTCCTAGGAGACAATCTTGAGTCCTAGTTCTAGGACCTATCTTCACTGGGACAGGAAGTCTGTAAGCTCCATTGAGATTTGGGAATGGTCACATTCAAGACCCAGGCTGTAGATGAACCAGTATTCACCACTAGGCTGCCATGGGGCCTTCCGAGACTCCTTTCTCTCCTTTTCTATGTGTCCCTCCACACATCACCCCGATAGCTGCCTTTCTTCTAGCATCCCGTGACTTCTCACCCTGGATTCCTCACCACTGAGTCCCATTGTCCCAGTGGGTCACTGAGGAGGAAGGAAGGTGTCATCAAAAATGCATATCTACAACCCAACCTTTACATCCAGTGAATTCTGACCCAATTTGGGAAAGTGGACCTTTGTAAACATAACTTAAGACTTTGAAGTGAGTTCATCCTCTCCTTGGTTTTCAAGGTAGATATTCAATGTGGCTGATAATAATGAGCCCTATAAGCAAAATTCATAGGGTTTTTTTTTGCCACAAAAGAGGAGGAGAAGGCCACATAATGTAACTTGTATTGAAGGGGCAGATGATAGAACTATTAAAAGTTGGAAAAGGTGAAGTCTCCCCTGGACCTCTAAAAATATTATGGCATAGCTGACAGCCTGCGTAAGTTATGAGAAGACATTTATGCCCGAGGTCGCTTGTGTGGTAGCAACAGAAACTTAATGCAGAGCCATGGATGGCTCTTTCTAGAGTCTGCACTTTGAACTGTTTTTCTGCCATTTAGACTTGGGGTCTTCTCTCTCTCTCTCTTCTCAGCTCCTATACTCAGCCCTATGGCCCTGTCCTTATGAAACCAGTATTTCTCACAGCAGGATTTGATTCTTCTTTGCGTAGACTCCACCCACTTTGCGCTGGAAATTTTCAGGGAAATGTGTTACACCCAGAAGGCCTTTTCTTTGCTGATACATTTTAGGGCAACAGGAAGGATCCTCAGTGGCGCCGTGTGCTCCCTTGTCTTGACCTTGAGCTCGAGTGATGCCATTTTCTCTCCATGCTCTGTGCACAATCTTCCACAAGACCTGTTGTGAGGTCATTGTTGTGAGGGAAAAGTGACCGAAGGCTTGTTTTTTGTAAAATGTATCACCTTCACGGTTTCTTTGTGGTAAAAATCTGTTCTTAATGCACTAGTTTATGGCATGTAGTTTATGTCCCAGACTTGGAGCAAACTTTATTTGGCCATTTAAGTGCATGCAACTCCCTCCTAATCCCAGAAGCACAGGTACCCATCGATGCACACACACACACACACACACACACACACACACACACAGGCACATACATCTGTGTAAAGGACATAGGTCTCCTATGTATAAAGAATGTGAGTCAGAGCATGTCATCTCAAATTGATGGTCTTTCTCGTGAGGAAAAAAAGAACACAGATTTGTTTCACTCAGCAGACACTAGTGGGGCCATATTTTCAATAAGTAAAGTGATGTGAAACTAAAGAAGGAAGGAAAAGAGGGAGAAAGGGAAGAAGGGAGGGAAGGGAGGGATGGAAGCAGGGAAGGAGGGAGAATGGAGGGAGGGAGAGGGTGGGAGAGAAAGGGGTTGTGGTAGCAGAAGAGGAGGAGGAGGAAAGAAAAGGCTGAGGAGAAAAAAAACATTGGACCTAATCTTGGGCTAGATCTGCAGAAGTTATTCTTTAGAAAGCTATCCTTATGCAAGATGCTAGATGACTAGAGGTTCCCAGGAGCTGGAATTTTTTTAATGTAATTATGCAAATTAGCATTAACTTGCCCTCACTGTTTTCCCACATGAATTGAACTGTACTATGCTGAAAGGAAAACCAGTAGCAGGCAGCTCCCACTTCAAGTGGAAGCTCAGTTATGCTTGCTGGTCTTGTGGGAAAAGCTGGAAGTCCTGTTCTCATCCCTGGGGTCACTGAGTGTATCTGTGGGGTGGGTTCTGGGCCCAGCTTTGGATGAGCTCTGGGGCCTCTCCGAGTTGGGACTTTCTGTGTAGACAAAAAATTTCTTTTCTCCGAGAAGAGAGTTGTTCTGTTTAGTTGGCTCTTAAAGACAATTTCTTCCTTCTGAAGTTTATTTACATGAAAGGGAAATAAGCCTGTTCTCCAACACCCTTTTCTCTCTGATTATAAACAAAAATTAAAAATAATTGTTTTAATCCAGGGAAACTGAGCTTACGAAATCTCACTTGTGGGTTAAAAAATGTACTAAGAATTAGTGTTTCCCTTCTAACTAAGTTTGAATCCTTGGAGACAATTTAACACAGCATGAAAATTTATCTGTGGCCTAAGGCATTAATCCTAGACTGAATCAGGCTTTATGGATATCAGAATTATATTCACAGTCAAAGTCAGAGACTGGACAAGGTCTGGTTCTTTATGGACGCTTCAGACTTGCCAACTTTCACATGTGACCAGCTACAAAGGTGACAAGTGTGGCAAAGGTTCTCAGTGAATTGTGTACTGCCTGTTATTTTTTGGAGCCTTTCTGACTAGCTGGGCGTCTGTGAGTAGGGACCCAGGATCGCTTGGCACTGGGAAAGCCCAGTTGCTTCATTCACAACTCTGTGTTGAGATTTCCTTTCCAACATGGGTCACAGAGAATATTTTTAAAAACCACTAACGCTCTGTAAACATCGAAGCCTGAGACCTTTCCCCTGCCCAACTTGGACAGGAGCCTTCATTCACACCTTCAAGGATACTGGCTCCGAGCCAGTTCAATCCCCAGAGCAGCAAGGGAGGAGACAAAAATGAGCAGGCAGGCTCCCTGGCAGATGAGGCAACTCCAGTTTTCAGAGAAATCAGGAATGAAAAGATTGGGTCTCAGTTTCTCTCTTGACTATCACAGGATTTACACTGGAGAGCCCATCCACGTGCTGAATGTATTTATTTGCAGACATGAGGAACTGAGCCCAAGTCCCAAAACTTACATGTGAAAGCGAGGCATGGTGGCATGGGCTTGTAATGCCAGCCCTGGAGAGGCTGACATGGGGCTGGGCAGCCAGCCTAAAGCACTTGGTGAGTCCTAGGCCATTGAATGACCCTGTCACAAAAATATTTAGACAGCACTGAAAGAACAACATATGAAGTTGTCCTCTGGCCTGCAGATGCATGTGTCACAGACAGCAGGTCTCCCAGCAGAATGTAACAGCACAGTCATGTGGGGAAACTTTCTCATTAGATACAACTCTGTACCACTGCCTGGATCCAGGGACTCCAAGCTCCTGTTACACAAATGAGAAACCCAGAAAACCCAAGCTAGTTTGGGGAGAAAATTTCCATAGGGAGGTACTTTTCAGAGAACCTTCCCATAGTGTCCCCAGGCCAACGTGGGGCACTCACAGTCGAAAGGTGGGAAGACTGTCAGTCAATAAACACTGGAGTGATGGCATGACTAGCTGTATTAAGAGTTCATAGACTAATCTTCCCACCAACAATATCCCTGGGGAGCCCTTGAACTTTCCTGGCAGGGAGTAAATAAATATCAGACATCTACAATGCTTGCTCTATAAAGCTCTTTCCCTAAGATCTTCACATTCTGTCACCACTGCCCGACACACATCTCAGAGATCAGAATATAGGATCAATCATAGCAGAATTCATGTACATTTGTAGCTATGGACTAGGATCAATAGCTGGGTCAGACCAACTCACTTTTTTTCTGCCCTTATGATCATATTTAGCGATCATACCCTACACAAGGCCAGTTGTTACAGCTTCCTGGTCTGACTTCTCTGAATTTCAAAGCAGCGACTCTAACACCCATAACAGAGATGGATATTCACCCAGTTTAGGTGCACAGCAAGTGCATTTGGCCTTCGATTACTCTGGTCTAGGAGTCTTTCCAGCTACCCCTTGTAATCTTCATCAGTGTGCATATAGAATCTTGACTCTTCCCATGTTTCTTGTGGGATCAGTGATGCATTGAGCAGCAAGCAGTACCAGAGTTCCTGCTACTCAATCTCTAATCTCCAAGGACAGAGATCACTCTCAGGAGCCTTCCTTTTGATGGAAACAGAAGAAGAACTGGGGAGCAAAACAATGTCCCCTGTTTCATCCTTATCTGAGGACAGTAGTAAAGAGTAAAGGATGAACAAAGGCCACTATCTCAGAAGCACTGTAACAAGGCCCTCAAGGACGTAAGCTTGAAGGCCACCTTGATAGCAAATTCCCTCATGCTTATTCTGTAAAACCTCCTCACACATCTCCCAGCTAACCACTAGCACCACAGAACATTTCTAGTAATGTACAAGTTGCACAAGTGTTTTGCAAGAACTGATTGCCAGGAGACCCTGAGACAGCCAAGACCCGGCCATTGTTGGACGGAATGAAAAAGGTCAGGATGGGGCTGGTGAGATGGCTCAGTGGTTAAGAGCACTGACTGTTCTTCCAGAGGTCCTGAGTTCAATTCCCAGCAACCATATGGTGGTTCACAACCATCTGTAAGAGGATCCGATGCCCTCCTCTGGTCTGTCTGAAGACAACTACAGTGTACTCATATACATGAAATAAATAAAATAAATCTTAAAAAAAAAGAAAACAAAAAGGACATGATGATGGTGCTGAAGGAAGAAGGCTGTAAATTCTACCAATGCCTCTCAGTCGGTTTCAAATACAGATTGAGCGAGATGGGTAATAGCATGGTGTTATGCAGGGCATCACAACCCAGGGCAGGGGAACCTCTGAGGAACAAGTTTCTTCTTGCTTGACAGAGGAGGGCAGTGAAACAAACTCAATTGTCTAACGCACTTGTCACTACAAACTGTCACTCGCACACACTGCCGAGTGCATGTGTGGCTTTGACTTTGGGCACTGAGCAATTTTCTGCCTTTCCCTTTATCTTTCTAGAAGCATGCCAAGTTAATTGCAGCAAATTATGTATAAACCTTTCTCTCTGCCAATCAGGGCCTACTGAGCAGGCAAGAGATGGTCTCACCTGCTTCCTTACGCAGATTGATATTCAAACATCCATAGAACAGTACAACCTTCAGCTCACCCATGACTCCAGGTAGCTACTTTAAAAAGGCTGCTGCAGGAAAGTTTGTTTCAACTCTTGGCTGCACCTTTGAGAAGGCTGAGAAGGCTCAGAGGCATAGTCAGCTCCACTGTGTTCCCAGCACCAGAGAGATGCACTATAACCCTTTTATAACTTAAGTCCCGACCTAGGAAGTCATCCCAGGGTTGGATATACTTTGGGATGGTTTGGAATAGAAACAACGTGGACAGGAAAATTTATTTCTGACATGCTCCTCTGGCCTGACAACCATAAATGCATGTTTTTTCAGTATATGTTGTGATGTGTTCATAAAAAGATAAAGGGAGGTGTGGGGGGGTATGTTCTATGGAGGTGTGGTGAGGTATAGGGGAAGGGGATGTCTCAGTGGGCCCATGCCAAGGTATCCCTTCCCCATGAGGGACCAGCCACATGACAGTATATTATAGAATAGAGTTTATTCAGGGCATGGGGAGGGGAGTTAAGAGAGTAGTAAGGCAGAGAGAGAGGAAGGGATGGAGGGATGGAGGGATGGAGGGAGGGAGGGAGGGAGGGAAGGAGGGAGAGAGAGAGAGAGAGAAGAGGCCGGTCATGAGCACATAGAGAGAGGGGAGAAGGGGGAATGGGGAAGGGGTGAGGGGACAGGGAGCAAGAAGGGAAGAGCAAGAGAACAAGAGAGGGAGGAGGGGGCAAGCATCCCCTTTTATAGTGGGTCAGGTCCAGGTAACTGTGGCGTGGAGCTTAGACAGAATGCTAACATGGTGGGCACCCTTACACTGGATTAGCCTTGCCATAATGGCACCTGACTGCGGAATAGCTGCAGTCAAGGGCAAGCGTATACTCATCTCTACAAGCATGATCAACACATGAGGAAAACAAACAAAAAGACTCCAGAATCTCCCACCGTGAGATTAACCAGCAGAGAGCCTGGACCGTTCAGTCATTTGTTTTGAAGATGCTCTGTGTAGAAGGGCAACTTATTCCCCAGTAGTCACAGGGTGATCCTGACTGCCTTACCTTGTTCTAGCATTTCCTAGGCTCCTTTTAAATTGAAATCTTAGTCTTGCTTGTCAACTCCAAATCACTGGAAAGAGGCTTTTAAACACAATTGTCAGCCTGATGTTCTGAGGTAGGCATGCTACAAACTAGACATTCTACAGGGCACCGAGGGGCATTCCTATGAGGGAGATGCCATCATGATAAGGGTAGGGTGGAGTCAAGATTGAGTGTTGGGCAAAGACCATGCCTATAAGGTGGCTTAAGCTCTTCTTTGGAAGCACTCATCATCCAGTAGCCCTGTGTACTAGGAAGCATCTCTCAAGGTGACAAATGACCCAGCTGAGCAAGCTTTTTACTTCCACTCACTCGTGATGGCACTAGCTACTTAGATGTAAACTGCTGTGTAAATAGGAAAATATCCAGGGTTCCATGGAGAGTAGGAATCACAGAAAGAAAGTAATTCCCCAAGCAATCTGTCATCTGAGCCAGTTGGTCTGAGTGACACCATTTTCCTGGAATGCTGTAATGGTTACTTATGTATAGATGATACCAAAATCTCTGGTTTTAGTGGACTCCAGCTATTGTCGGTTGCTTAGTTGGTCCCATGTGATCAATGGTGGGACCTAATGGTAGAAGGATCATGTGGTACAGTTTATCCCATGATGGACAGAGGAGAGGATATCAGGTTCAGGGTGATGCTTCCTCTTAAGTTAACTCTCCACAAACATTGAATAAGCTTACCATGAGATGTTCATTAGCACTCTTCTGAGTGCTTCTAAATCCAGCCACATCAACAACCAAAATCACTATCATGAAGACTTTTGTACACTTAAAATCCCCGTTTAAATCTTTATGTAAAAGCAAAGCAACTTTAAACTGTCTCTTAAAATACATTTTACAGAGCATTTATATCGGGAAAATAGAATTATCACCTACTCGTATGTTAGTAAGATATCTTTTCAGGTCATCTCCCTTTTAAACCTGAGATCCTTCAGGTTTCAATATTGATTTTGTAGACACATACCTGTGTAAGAAAACAGAGACTTCTTGGTTTGGGACCCAGAACTAAATAAGACATCATAATGTCCCAGGAAATGGGCATATGTGCTGACTACCGATGTTCAGGGGCTGCCCCCTCTGAAGTAAAGGAGTGTTCTTAGTGACTGGCTACACTTATTAAAGGATGAATGCTCCTAGGACACATGCTGGTACTAACACTAAACTTCTGCTCTCTGATGGATTAAATTGCCCTTAATTAGCTAACCATTTGCAGTTCCCGTTTCACTGGGGGAAGTGTGTTAGTGTTTTTCAACAGCTGATTTAGCAATGAACTATTGAAAATGGTGTGTCTTTACCTTGGAGCTTGGGGAAAATTGCATTCCAAAGCCACAAATGAATCACCATTTGTATTGGGTGCTTTTTTGCAAGATGAGCAATCATCATGACCCTCACCCACCAATCCCTGATAGCCACTATTATAAAGCCACTTTGATAAAGACTCCAGAGTTCACCAGTCATTTGTGACCCCTGTTTGACACTCAGCTAAAAACTTTACCTTTTTTTTTCTTTGTTTACTTATCCCCTGAAACTTACTTTTTAGGCAGATGCTAAAAACCAGGGAGAAAAACAAGTCAAGAGGCTCTATGGTCTTCCTCTGTTCCTAAGCCCTCTGGAGCCTCCCTTCCCAGTTAGAAGTTGAAAGGTTTTCCTCCCACTAGCTTTGGTGGTGATTTAAGGTTTAGTACTTGCCAAATGGTCAGAACTATATGTACCTCATGCAGGCTAAGTCCTCAGTTCATATTAGTGTTGTGTGTTATCTGCAGCCGCAGCTTTCCCCCTAAGACCACCAGAGCTTTTGGTGCATTCACCCTTAACACATACTGCTTATTGCTGGGGCTCATCTGGCCTTGCCTGGGTGATGGGACACTGGCACGATGACGTCCTCCAAATATGTGATAGCAATTCGCCATTGCTTTTCAGTCTTACCCCACACTTGTCTTTAATTCATTCATCAGAGAGCCTCAAATCTGCTATTTATCCCTCTCTGGAACTGAGTGCAGGAAGCAACTGGTCTGTGTGAACATACTGCCACTCATCTCTGTACTTATGGAAGGCTTTGTTTTGCATACGATGAAAGAAAAAAAACTGCAGTATTGTGGGGAAGTGGAAGACTATTGCCTGGTGGGGAAGGCATGGTGGCACAAGCTTGATGTGGCTGGTGACATTGCTTTCCCACTCATGAGCCAACAATGTGTTCTTCCACACAGTCTTTTTTAGGAGAGCTTATGTCAGAAGTTCTCAACCTGTGGGGTGTGACTCCTCTGGGGGTTGAACAACTCTTTCACGGGTGCGGGGGGTTGAGTAGCAGATATCCTGTATATCAGCTATGCACATGACAATTCATAACAGTAGCAAAATTACAGTTATGAAATATCAATGAAAGCAATTTTATGGTCTGGGGTCGCCACAACATATGGAACTGTATTAAAGGGTCACAGCATTAGGAAGGTTGAGAATTACTGACTTAGTTGATGTCATCTTTCCAAGGTGCTCTAGAACAGAATAGTTCAACAACTGTGTTCCTCTCAGTGTCTCTCTGGAAACTGGTCCTAACCTTCATAAGCCCCATGCTGAGTCTGGAGCCTAAGTTCTGCCAAAACCTTGCCCTACTCCCCAACATTTTAGATCAGTTCATCTCTCTTTGTATTATTTACCTGGAATGTTTATTTAAGACTGTGTACTCTCTGTATTTAACGTGTTATCTAGTATGTCGATGATACTTAGTATATAGATACCTAATATATAGATAATACCTGGTATAGAGATGATACCTGGTCTATAGGTTATACCTAGTATATAGAAGCAACTTGCTCAGGATATGCTTATTGGATGGTTATTAATCACCCTAGAAAGGAGCTGCCTAAGTGAACGCATGAGATGCTCAATTACACTTGAACCTCGGAGAATATGATTTTAATATAAGTATAGCCCAAATGTGCACAGAAACCCTTTGGCATGGCAGCAGAGACATGGAGAGCAACAGTCCACTGATGAAGGCAACCACCAAGTTCCAAAGGCATAGCTTGAGCCAAGTGTGGTGGTACTTAGGAGATGGATGCAGGAGGATGGAGTTCAGGGTCAGCCTTGGCTACAGAACGAGTTCAATCACATCCTGCATTTCAGAGAGATAGACAGAATAACAAATGCCATGTCAGAAGCATTTCCTAGGGTGTTCCTTTTCTTGTTTAAAAAAAAAAAGTGGACAGTTGTGGCATGTACCTTTAATCCCAGTACTCAGGAAGCAGAGGCAGGCAGGTCTCTGAGTTCAAGACCAACCTGGTCAAGAGAAAGAGTTCTAAAACAGCCAGGGCTACACAGAGAAACCTTGTCTCAAAAAAAAACAAAAACCCACAAAACAAAGAAAAACAAAAATATTTAATTTTTTTATCCTAAGCCTCACTCTCCTTGCCTTTGACTATTTAATGAACTAACTTTAATTGTTTTCTATGAGTAAAATTTCATCTGTAAATTATAAAAGAGAATACACCATGTTGATCATACACCAGCATCGATGATGGCTCAACCACTTGCCTTACCTCACTTTGATCTTTAACTCTCCTTTTAAAAGCATCATTCCATCCCAAACACATGCTTCTTGTGGTCCACTGGGATCCCACTGTCTTCCTTAACATGGTTTTGGCAAACAATTCCTGTTCCTTCTTTCTGTGTTACATGGTGAGAGCTCGTACCCATGTGTTCTAGCTGAACTTCATCTTTAATATTTTCTCCCTTCCATCTGACCTCCTGTCTTTCTATGTGTTGTGATTTGAAAGTAAAACACTACCCACCTGCAAAGTTCATGTGTTTAAATTCTGGGTCCCCAGCTGGTTTTAGAAGTTTTTAGAACCGCCATAAGTAGAGTTTTACAGATGAAAATGACTTACTGGGGGCTGGCTTTGAGGTTGGTAGTATGGGCTCCACTTCCTGTTCTTCATTGCTGTCTGCAGAAGCAGTGTGACCTGCCATCTCAGGCTGCTGACACCCTCCCTTTTGCACCATGACGACTGGACCCCCTTTTTAAACCATGAGCCAAAGTAGCTTTTGCGGGGTATTGGTTAATAGCAATAACAAAAGGGACTTACATAAGGTAATTCTCTCTCTCAAGAGTATCTTATTTCCTTGTCAATTGATTGCAGAGAAGACAGTCTGCTTTAAAATTATTTATGAAACTAAAAACCAGAAGCCAATTAATTGAATGGGGGCGTGCACTGGAAGAGGCTGTGAAGAGGGATGTTTTCCTGTCTGGGGGACGCAGCTTGATGACAGAGCACTTGCCTAGCACTCCAGTCTCATCCAATGTTGTCACCAGTCATTCAGATTGAGAGAGTACTTTCCATCCCATCCTCTGAGCGATATTACAGAAAACAAATGCTTTCCCATGGGGTTTGTACTTTACCCCACAGACCCAGCACAACCATTTATTGCTACCCTTTCATTAGTCATCCTGCTTCTCTGTGATGTATATCTCCTATTTCATAAGGATTCTTTTGTTTCTTCAGTTCTGGGACTGGAACCCAGGGCCTTGGACTTGCTTGGTCAGCATTCATCACTGAGCCATGTCTCTCTTTATAGCTATCCTGGCACTCTCTCCCATTCTATTAATTAGCTTCTGGCTCGCAAGTTCACAATTCAAGTCCAGCTCTCTGCAGTCCATTGACAGAGAAGCATGATGGGCACTGCTTGGATCCACTAAAGAAATCTGGCTGCTGATCTCGTAATAGAATCATTGTATCATGGAGGTTGATAAAGAAATATTCTTGTTAATGGAGATATTTTCTCCTCAGTTGGATCCTTAAAATAGTTATGTGAAATGGACTCATGTAGATAATTTCTCCAAGGATGGCTGGCCATTCAGAGTTGTCTACCCTGGCAGCAATCCAATCCCTTCACCCTATGTGCTTCCTCTAAACAAAAATCTTCCCTACACCTGAAATGATGCAGGATTTGAGTGTTGTGTGAAAACAATAAGTACATTTAGTGGGTTTCTCTGACGTAAACTTGAAGTTTTCCTGAGAACTCAGTCCAGGCTATGGGCTATATTTAAAAGGAAGGTGCTCCCTTGTGGCATCAGCAAGCGCTTCCAAGGATGCAGAAGCCAGACCTCAGGCCACAACATGTACATATGGTGTACAATTTGAGATGCTGGAGGCATAGCCCAGTGGTAGACTGCTTACCTAGCATGCTCAAGATCTTAGGTATAATCTCTACTTCTACTGGGGAAAAAATATTTAAAATCTAGGAGAGGTTCTAAGCTAACTTTATTCTTCTGCACTTTTCTTTATTCACAATAGAAATCACATGGTATATGGCATGATATATGGATATCTGAGATGTTTCCATTACTTTTCCTTTCTTTTTAGACTAAAGCCACAGTGAAGGTAAGAGTTTATTGGATAAGTGAATAAATGAGTCAATGAATGAATGGATGGGTAGATGGATGGATAAATAAAGGAATAAATGAATGAGAAGAGAGTTATTAAACTCATACAGTATTATGGTATAAGACAAAGCCATATAGATAATTTAAAAAGCAACGTTTCACGCACTATTTGAGTGTGAGAAATATTTTCATAACAAATGACTGTGGGGAAAGAAAAGAAAGGTAATGTAGATGAGAAATATTTGACATTTACAGTCCCAGATAGAATTTTCACACCTTTATTTTCTCCTCCTGTCAAGCCACCTAAATTAGGCAGACATTTAAGAGGAAATCTGAGTAAGTAGGGTCTCCTACTGTGCTACTATTTCGGCTTGTCAGATCTTAAGTCACAGTATTCTTTCAGGATTTATCTGGGGAGATATCAGACCTCTTCAGAGCCCCTGATTATCACCTGTCCCCTGTTTGTGAATAGTACAATGTGTCTCTCTGGTATGCCAGTTGTTGAGTCTGCTTTTTGCCCTGAATGGGGGAGAGCCTTCTCAATCAGCCATGTGTTTACAGAGCACCTGCTATTTCCCCTACAGCAAAAGTCAGCCAACCCAAATGAACTATTAACACTGTCCACTTTCAGAGTGGACAAGAAACAAGTAACAACAAAATAGGCTCATCTAAAGGCATTATTACAGATGTTAATAGCTTCTTAGATGGTTTTCTAGAATAAGTACATACCAACCATTATTTCTGAAATTACCCATGGTCTTTTGTATCCAAATTCCAACATAGAATCCATAGCTGTATACCCTGATACACTGCAGGTGTTCAATGAACATGTTTGAATATATGATATTTAAGTAAAGTATGCATTATGAATTAATAGTTTAGTATGACATTCAACCTTTAGTCACTAGGAAATGCTGCATTCAATTCCCCTAACACCCTGGCTGTTGGTACTTTTGCAGCACTAACCTTCTCATATGTTATACTTGGAGGTCCCTCATGTTTGACTTAGGCATGAAGATTTACTTTGTCCCCAAGGACCAAGGACCTGAAGTCCCTGCCTATCTTTGCCATCAAGACTTTATTTCTTGAGCAGCTCCAGCACCCAAGACACGTGCCGAGTGAATAGAAGAAGGTGGGAAGAGACATAAATGGGGAAGACATCTTGATCTGAGGCACCTAAGGATTCTCTGGCTTTTCCTTCTTCTTCCATGTAGTATATAAGTGATTCTGTCTCTGTTTCTCCAGTTATATTTCCCAGGATAAATCCAGGGAAAGAGTGTGTCAAAGCTAAACCAGTTTCTTTACCAAGGAGTTTTCCTGGCCTCTGAGATCCATTGTAAAGCCTAGAGGGACACAGTGTGCCAGGTGGGATCACTAGACTACCTTGTGGCTCTGACATTCATCCAGCCGTGATGTCTCTGTGGAGAGCCAACTTTATTGACCATAAGAAAAATCCTGTTTGCCATAAATGGTCACAATGTGACAGTTGACACTAATGCTTTCATTTCTATTAGTCAACTTGAAAGCTACTGATCAGATGGCTTGCCAGGACAGCAGATATGTGCCTGTTACCCTGACATGTCCCTCTGATCACCATGGGCTAGAGGTCTCACCTGGCCCCATCTTTTGACAGTGTAAACTCCCACCCTTGCTTCATGACTCAGAAGACATCAGTGCTGGCTGTCAGGAGCATAGAGCTGATATGCAGGTGATTCAGCAAGGCATCTTCCATATAGACACCTAGTAGGGGCCTCTAATAATCTCCTACAATATATCCAATCTGCCAGGACTTCTAGGGCAACTAACATTAGATCCTCATTCTCTGGTGAGTCTGTCTATATTTATCCTTTACCTAAAGGCTTCCTTAAGAGCCATTGGTCTTTTCTGGTATCCATGGCTTCAAACAAAATCTGGAAAAACATCTCTGATTGTTCCCAGGCCTTCTGGGAACTGGAGTGACGTGGGAAGGCAGAAAGCCCAGTCTTTCCTGAAAGTACATTGGAGGAGCAGAGCAAAAGCTAGCTGTGACACAGGACTCCTGAAGGATAAAGCTTAAACCCTCCGTCCTCGTGTCTCTGTCTCACTTCGTCTTCATGTTATCATAACCATCCCCAACTCTGTCACATTTTTGATGCCAATGAAATATCTATACACATCGTCAAGTCCTGAATCTGACAAGCTGTTCTGGGATCTCAGCTCTGGTGTATTTTTTTGAAGGAAAAATGAAGAATGTGCCAAGGAAGATGTCCTCAACTGACATGAGGACAAATTAACTCCTCGTCACTGGGGATGGCAGCCCAGCAGTACATCTGAGACATCACACTTGGCCGTGTTGCATGATTTAGCACTGACCAGTAAGCATTCTAAGTGGAGTTTGAGGCCTAATACACAGAATGCAGTTCATTAATTTGTTAGATCATTTAGATCATTCATATGGAGACTCTAGTTAGAGTCACAGAGGGGTCTAGGCACTTGAGTTGCAGCAATGAGTACAACAGGCAAAAATCTTACCTGTTACATCATGGTGTAAAGGGAAGAGGGAAGAAAATTAAGAAGACAGCAACATACAGATGTTGACAGGGAGTAGCAGTTTTCCCTCAGCTTGCCAGGGAAGGGCTATGCTATTGAGCTGGTACAAATGAGGGACACAGAGTTACCCAGGGTTTTCTTGGGCAGAGAAGAGGAACCCCTGATGTGTTCTGTCAGGTGGTCAGGAGGGAAACCTGGGCATTAGAGTGAGAACAAGTACAGGAGCCTTCCTTGCTCTGAACATGGGTTTCCATTATGGTGCCCTTTTCAGTTATATCTTCCCATTATGATACCATAATTCAAGTTCAAGTTGGTAGCTTTCTAGTAGACATTTCGTATGTGGTCCCTCTGTTATCCCAGCTATACCCTTATGCTGACTCCTAATTCAATTGAATGATGTGTCTTTCCTTGGCCTGGTCGGTCACTGTGTTCAAGCACTGGCCATCCAGGTACCATACTCATGTATCATGTTTGCACACACAGACATCCCTTTCACCTTCAGGGTACACAATGTACTAATGGGCTTTGTTGTCTTTGTTCATGACAGCCTATTTGTTCTGATGCCTTCCACAAGCCCCTTGCCAATAGTCAGTGAGGGCCAGTGTAGAGGTTATACTACACCCAATCTCTGGCCCCGTCATGACATTTCTTGTGTGCTCTAAGTTTCTATAGCCCCCTCTTTTCTTGTTTGCCACTGGAAAGTTATCATGTTCCTCTAGTCTTTGGATTCTTGAGACAATTTGTTTTCTGAGCTTGTATTCTGTCCATGTGGAGTGGTGTGATATGATTTATGGTTACGTGTGAGGACTCTGTTTTAATTCTTTCTCTGCTCTCACCTAGCTGTAAGGATTGACCAAAATTATCCATCAGGTTGTTAGTGTCCTTACCCATTAAGTGGGAATAAGAATGTCTACCTCATGGGCTTAACAAGAAAATTAGTGACTTGCTGCACACAACTTGTAGAGCACATAATGTGTGCTGGGGTATGTGGTAGCTGCCATTGCCACCAAACTATCATTATTACAAGTTAACGTGTAATGTTGAGCCCATCTCTAATGTTCGTCAGAGCTCAGCCACATACCTGTGGCTATACCACCCTCATAATATCGATGACGGCATTTTATGGCAAGACCCAGATTTTGCCAAATACCTAAAACTTCAGGGGACAGATGAAGACCTGGTCAATAAAATTGATATGGTAAACATAGAAACAAGTGTTTGTTTATTTAAATTTTTAGAAAATTCAAAACAAATCATTGCTTTTATGCATCAAGGTCCTTGTTGTGAGGAAATCTGGTAATTAGCTAATCTCGAGAAACCTGAAGAGCTGGCATTTTGTTTCCTGGAAGCCTCAGCAGAGGATGATGATAGGAGGAAGAGAATCCCAGTCCCTCCCTCATCTCCTTTCTTTGAAGCCTTTGGAGTAATTTGCCATTCTGCACTAAACCAGAGAGGTAGCGTTTTTTCCCCAACAGCATAGCACGCAGAACTCTGAAAGAGGCTTCTAGAATGATGGTGTGACCAGGGACAGGGAGAAGAACCAGTTAACCAATCTTTCCACATGCAAGTACAGGCATACATGTGTGTGAGTGTGTATGAGTGTATGTGTGTCAGTGTGTGTGTGTCAATGTGTGTGTGTGTGTGTGTGTGTGTGTGTGAGAGAGAGAGAGAGAGAGAGAGAG
>NW_021604792.1:5659119-5659610 GCF_004785775.1 Grammomys surdaster
AGAGAGAGAGAGAGAGAGAGAGAGAGAGAGAGAGAGAACAAGAACAATGGGATACCTAGCTGAGTGTAACAAAATGTCATTGGGCTCACCAGGGCCCAGAAACAGACCTGAATTCATGTTGTCACCTTAAATTATGAATCTATATCTTCTCGCTACATTCTATTCTGCTGCTGTTATAGTGATTTATTTATCACCTTTGAGTAGATTCAAACAATATTTTCTCTAATGAATAATGAATATAGCTTTATAATAAAATATAAAGCTAAGTATTTGGTATGTGCACGTGTGTGTGCTTGTTAGTGTGGACATGTGCGTGTCTCTGTGTGTGTGTGTGCTCGCGTATGTGTGTGTGTGTGTGTGTAAGCACATGCATATGGGTGCAGGTTGAAGCCCTAAGTTGATATAGCCTGTCTTTCCTCCGTTGCTCTTCACCTTTATTTTATTTTATTTTATTTTATTTTATTTTATTTTATTTTATTTTATTTTATTTT